>NW_006399824.1:1908938-1940240 GCF_000299155.1 Elephantulus edwardii | reverse complement strand
GGATTGATTCAGTGACTGGGATAATTGGGATGGGAGTGTCAGAGACAGTGCGATTGGCACAGGACAGAGTGAGTTTAGGGCTGTTGTACATAGGGTCGCTATGAGTCTCAAGCGACTCGATGGCACATAACAACAACAACAGCACCACAATTCAAAAGCATCAGTTGTTCTTCTGTCATTCTTAGCCATTGTCCAGCTCTTTGATGCATAACAACTAATTGTGAAGACCATGGCCTGGATCAGGCACACCTTACTCTCTAGACTGACCTCATCACTCTTTAGCACTTTGCAGAGGTCCCTGACAGCAGACTTCCCCATTGCAATTCATCTTTTGATTTCCTGACTCCTGGTGCCAAATATGTTAATTGTGGAGCCAAACAAATGAAATTGTTAACAACATCAATCTCTTCTCCGTCTATTATAGTGGGGCCAGTTGGTCTAGTGGTGAGAATCTTTGTCTTCTTGATATTGAGCATCAAGCCATATTGAAGACTACAGGATTCACAAAACACCACAAAATGAAGGATAATTACATCAGATCACAAAATGAAACCAACCACACAAAACTGGAAATCATAGTCTAGGCAAGTTGACACATATTTTAAGGGACACAGTTTAATCCATGACATTCATGAAATTGTGCCTGGAGCCACAAGAGAGGAAGGAAGTCAAGTGGGGGATGTGGAGTGAGCTGATATGATGTGGGCCTTCACTGGGTAAAGAGTCAGAAGGCATGAGCTTGGATTAACTTATGAACTTTGGGAAAGCCCTCGGTTTCCTCTTTAGAGATATTTTGATCCAATGTCATGGGTTCTTCTCTAGACTGCAGTATGAACTAATGACTCAGACAAGATGACCTTTGAAAAATCTCTTACTCTCTCTGATCCTCCGTTTCCTCACCTAATGGGAATAGTAATAATATGAGCTTCATGGGGTTAGTGTGAGCATTAACTGAGATAACACATGAAAAGAAGTTAGGACAGAGGGATAGCAGGAAGAATTGATAGGTGTCTATGATGATAAGGATGACAGTGTTAATGGACTTCTCCTTAATCCAGTCTCTCTCAGCCATTATTACATCATTAAGTACAGAATCTATGTCCTGTGGTGCATGTTGAAGAGAATTAACCAAGGAAGGGAAGACATGGCTAAGTTTCTAGAATGTTCTTCTATTTGCTCATGGCTTGTCTCTGTTTGGTTCTATCACCTCATCTTCATCTTGTCAAGTTGCCTTCTCTTAAAGCCTTAGTCTACCCATCTGTAGTGGAGTGGTCTGGCCAAGGTCAAGCACGGACACTACCCTTGCCCACCGTTCTCCATCCACAGGCGCTGCCTCTCTCCTGAAGGCTGCGCTCAGCACAGCTGACTCAGGTTTTGCCCAGTGGCGGGGGCCAGACTGCCTGCCCGAGGGTGCAGGGAAGTTAATTAAATCCTCAAGAAGCCATTTGTTAAGAGGGGAGCGATGGTATATTCAATACCAGCCAAAGGTTGGTGCAAAGTAATGAGTCTTTCTTTAGCTGTGAATAATGTGTTCCTTCCTCTGGCCAGCCCCAACTCTGAAGGATGGTCCCAGGGAAGCCCATGGCTCATCTTAATAACCTGGACGCTGAGGGGCCTGACTGGCCGGGCTCTCTGCAGCAATCATCATTTCCCTCCTTGTTTTCTCTCTGATGCCATCCCATAGTGGTCTCTGACTCTTCTCCAGTGGGTCTCTGAAACCCAGGTGATGTGATCATCTCTCTCCCCCCTTCCCTGTATTAATCACTTCCCCTCTTCTCCGCATCCAGGAGCTCTCTTGTAAGCTGCTCTTTCACGTTGTGCGTGGATCACAGCCCTGCTTGGTAGCAGGTTAGCAATAGTTTGAAAGGAAGATGAGGAAGGGAAGGTAGGCCTAGCTGCCATTGACTCTCAGGAAAAAGCAACTGGTCAAGAGACTGTCCACATGCTGCCTGGGCCTGCCTCTTCCCCAGCCCCTTCCATCTTGGCCTCTGTGCCCACTCTGCAGAGGGCAGTCTGCCATAGACACTGAAACATCTATTCAAGGGAGAGGTCCAAGCTGTCACAGGTCAATGTGATTTTAGGGCCCGGCCTTGGTACTTCCAGCTCCTCTGAGGGTCTTTTCTCCCCTTCTGTAAAGGATGGAATTCACTTCTGCTTCCCGAGTGAGTCCTGAGGTTAAAAGGGATCTCAACAGAATCTTCTGGTAAGGTAGGGCTGCGCTGAGCTCTACATCAGCAAGGCCCTTTGACTAGCCACCTGCCCCAGGTGCACTGTCTCTGGAAAGCTGATCCAAGTGGGTCCTCTCTCATCCTACTACCCGTCCTGGGCTACCATCTGTCTATCCATTTGTCTGTCTGTCTCTTGGAGGGCACCCTCTGAACAATACTCAATTTTGGCAGTCTCAGTCCAGCCTCCTGGCACCTGAGGAAGCATGGGCACAGCTGAGAGGTAGGAAGTCCAGGCCTTCCCCTCACCAGGTGGGCACTAGCTTTGTCCCTCTTTGTGCTGCTACAAAAGGAGGCCAGGCAGGGAGGGAAGGGGTCTGGGGCCTAGCAGGTGTCTGTCACCAGCCTGGCAGCCAGCGTGGGGGAGGCCGTGGGAGGGGTGGGTGCTGCTGTCATTCACAAGCTGAGCTGGAGACAAGGTACCTTGATTAGGGCCCCACGATAATCGCCACACACCTGGGCTGGCATCCCCGCTGCTCCCCTCTTGCAGCTGCCCCTTTGTCTGTGAGGGAGTCTCCAGCTTCAAAGCCCGAGATTGCCGCTGATAGATTGGGTAGAAGCCAGGCCTGCAACCTGAGAGCCGGTGGAGAAAGGGATGGAGTTGCCGAGAGCTGGGGGGCAGGCCTCTCCTCCCACCAGAAGTGAGTCTTCCTGGGAGGGAGATGGCTCAGGACTCTGGCTTCCTCATAGCACACAAGGACTAGAGGTTCTGGACAGAGAACTGAGATGGAAGAGAGAGGAGAGAGAAGTGTGGGTGTGTAGGTGTGAGCATGTGTGTATACGTGAGTAGACATGGAGATGTGAGTGTAGGGGTGTGTGTGTGTGAATTACTTCTATATAAATTCTTGTCTCAGAGAACCTAAACTAAAACAGCAGCCAAGAAATAAGAAGACATACTGGGGAAAGTCTGCAGTCAGGAGATAAGGAGCTGTGTTGCACTGGGAAAGTCTGTAGTCAGAGACTTCTCCAAATTATTGAGGAGCAATGATGTCTGTTTGAGGACTAAGGTGTGCCTGATTAAATCTATGGTCTTTTCTATAACTTTCTATGCTTCTGAGAACTAGACAATGAATAAGAACGACAGAAGAAGAGTTGATATGCCTTTGAACTGTGGTGTTGGAGAAAAGTATTGAACATCCCATGGCCTGCCAAAAGAACAAACATACATGTCTCGGAGAAAGTGCATCCAGAGTGCTCATTGGAGGCAAAGCTTCATCTCATATATTCCAGGCATGTTGCTTGAGAGGCTGAGGAACAGCATGCTTGGAAAAGTAGAGGGTTGGCAAAAGACAAGACCCTCAACAAGATGGATTGACACAATGACTGCTGCAATGGGCTCAAGTATATCAGAAAGTGTGAGGATGGCACAGGATAGGACAGGGTTCAGATCTGCTGTTCATAGGGTTACTATAGGTTGTATGTACTCAACTCAGTGGCACCTAACAACAAAATAAACCAAGCACTAACATAGTCCATAGAGAGTTGCTAACCCAAAGCTGATATTTTTCTAGTAGTTCGAATCCACCAGTGTTTTCAGGGGGGAAAGTTGGGCAATTTCCTCCCATCTGACTCATAGCTTTTAAAAACCTGCTGGAGGAGCAACCTATGAATTGGTTCTGATTTGACAACAATGAGAGTTAAACTAAACCAGCCACTCTAATGAAGAAAGATGGACAGTCTCCTTCTGCTAAGATTTACAGCCTCAGAAACCCAATGAGGAGTCTGCTATGAGTCAGAATCAACTCAGCGGCAATGAATTCTTAGTAAACTAAGTCAGAGAAACCCTGGTGGCATAGTAGGCTAAGCATTGGGCAAATCACTGACACCTTAGCAGTTTGAACCCACAGAAGAAAAATGAGGACGCTCCTTTCTTTGAGATTCACAGTCTCAGAAAACCCAATGGAGGTCATGAGGAGTTGACGTCTATTAATTAGATATGAGTTTGATTTGGGGATTTAAACTAAACCAAGTTGGGGCTAGGTTACAGGTTTGGGTCCTGTTGATGTGCCCAGCAAAGAGTGAGGGGACAGGGAATGACCAGGAACAAGGGAGGTCACTTGACTCTTTCCTGAACTAAGAAGGGTCAGACATGGAAGTCCAGCGTATGGGAGCATGCCTCTCTCAGCAGCGTGAGCAGGGAGATGAGACATGTCCCTCCTCTGTCTATCTTATGGTGTGCCTGCAGCTGACATCAGGGCACCCCTGGGGCTGTGGGGCTCTCATGGTTGAAACTCTTCATCACTGTCATACAGGTGAGTGTGGACAATGTCATACACAGTGAATGGGTGGGCGTGTCTGTGTGTGTCATGTGGGAAGGATGACTGTGTATGTCCTTGGTACTCAGAATCAGTGATTCTAGCTTTGGGGGTAGGTCAGCCTGGCCTTATTGTTGACCAGTGGTAAAGAGTGTCATCTTGAGGTGGAGTTTGGTCTCCTTCAGCTTCCTGGGTTAGCTACAATTTGTTGTGACCCACTTAGTCAAATGCCTTTGCATAGTCAATTAAACACAGATAGACATTCCTCTGGTACTCCCTCCTTTCTGCCAACATCAATTTGGCATTGGCGATAATGTCTCTAATGCCACAACCTCTTCTAAACCCAGCTTGTATTTCTGGTAGTTCTCTGTCAATGTACTGTTCCAGTTGTTTCTGGATAACCTTCAGCAGGATTTTGTTAACATGTGATATTAGTGATATTGTTTGATCATTTTTACACTGTCTGGTCACCTTTTTTTGGAACGGGAATAAATATGAACCTCTTCCAGTCAGTTGGCCAGGTAATTGACCTCCAGATTTCTTGCACAACCTGGTGAGTACATCCAGGGCAGCATCTGTTTATTGAAATATGTCAATTGATATTCAATCGATTCTTGGGGCTTTATTTTTTCCCCCAACTCCTTCAGAACAGCCTGAACTTCAGAATCGCAAAAGGAGTGGGTCAGGGGTGCATCCTGTCTCCATACGTTTTCAATCTATATGCAGAACAGATCATTCGGGATGCTGGGCTTTATGCAGAGGAAGGTAGCATCAGAATTGGAGAAAGACTCATCAATAACTTACATTGTGCAGATGACACAACCTTGCTTGCTAAAACTGAGGAGAACCTGAAGCACTTGATCCAGAAGGTCAAGTATAGATTTAAGCTCAACATCAAGACAAAGATTCTCACCACTGGTCCAATTGGCAGCACCAAGATGGATGGAGAAGCAATTAAAGTTGTTAACAATTTCAACTTGCTTGACTCCACAATCAACAGTCTTAGCACCAGTAGTTAGGAAATCAAAAGACAAATTGCACTGGGAAAATCTGCTGTCAGGACCCCTCCAGAGGATTGAGAAGCAACGATGTCAGTCTAAGGTGTGCCTAAGGTCATGGTCTTTGCAATTACTTGCTATGTATCAGAGAGCTGGACAATAACTAAGGATGATAGAAGAAAAATTGTTGCCTTTGAGTTGTGGACCACCAAGAAAACAAATAAGTCTGGCTTGAAAGGGTGAAACCAGGTTTTTCTTTGGAGGTTATGAAGATCCATCTCACATACTTTGGACACATAGCCAGGAAGGACCAGTCCTTGGAGAAGGACATTGTGCTCAGAAGAGTAGATGGACAGCGCAGGAGAGGAAGGCCTCAGATGAGATGAATTGATACAGTAACTGGGGTAATGGGCTTAGGTGTGTCAGAATCAGTAAGGCTGGCTCAGAACAGGTCAACATTCAAAGGTACTGTACATAGAGTTGCTATGGGTCACAGGCAACTTGATGGCATATAACAATACTAATAGCTTCCTGGGAGCTGAGTGGCCCCATGAGGGACAGGACTGTGGGTGTCCCAGAGCACTCTGAGCTGTCCCCTCTCTGCTCCAGGAGGCTCAGTCATGTGCAGACCCAGTTCAGGTGGTGCTTCCATCCTGATGGCTGGGCTACCCTCTTGCATGTGTCCCTGGACCCGAGAGTTACGGGGTCCAGGTTGCTAGGAGAAGCAGTTTCCATTCCTTCCACTGCCTTTCATGTCCACTCCCCATGACCTTTGGTCCCTCGTCTGTGTCACTACAGCTGTATAGATACCCTGCTTTCTCTCCAAAAATAGAACAATGAGCTTGGCTGTGGGGGTGGTGTCTTTATGACCATGTCAGGCTAAAAGGTGGCTATTTGCTCCCAGAAAAGAAGGCCATAGCCAGAGGCAGGACCAGGGGAGAGGTCCGTGGCCTTGGGCTGACTCATTTACCTGGGAAGCACCAGGTTTTTAAACACAGCTTTCCAGCCATGTGAGGAAGTAGCCTTTGTACCACAAATAGGTACACAAGCCTCAGAGAGGGAAAGCCACTCCAGGCCACTCAGGGAGCAGGAAGACACTATTTGCCTTAGCTCCATACTCCTCTGCAGGAAAGCATTTGTACTTTTCAGCATCGTGTGACCTGTTGCTCAGCTTCTCCTACCAGTAGCCTTATGAAAGGACAGGCTTTCAGCCAAAAGTGGGATCTAAGGGTTTGAAGTGTCTCCAATGAGTGATCCCACCCTATTGCCCCAGTCAGCCCTGCCAAGCCCAGTTTGCAGCTTCCTGCCCCCGGCTCAATTGATGATGCACCTCAAACAGCCTCAGGCAGTCTTATCCTGCCTGGATCCTGGCCCTTCCCTGGCCTCCTCTCTGCATAGCTGAAACCACTCCTGCCTTGTCCAGCATGGCCATGCTTGTGCTCAAGGGAGTGAACTGAAGCCACACCATCTTCAGCCCAGGGCTAGACCTCAAGCCCTTGTCAGATACTTCCCTTGGTTTTGCACCCACTTCTAACTGCTCCCAACCTCACAGCCTTATCTACCCACATTGAGGATCACACTCCAGGGTCTCAGTTGGCTGGTGAGTCCCCTCTACACCCTAAATAGTGCCCTGTGTGTCCTGTGGCACTCCCTGGGCAGCTCCACCCTCAGCTCCGCTTCTCAGCGTCATGCCCACACTCCCAAACCACCACTGTCTTCATTGGAAGCTGCCCTGCCCCACCAAGCAGATGGAAGCCCTCATCTGGATGACGCGCTACCCTGGGTAGCACCTTCTCCTAGTTTATCACAGTCTATTTATTCGAGGCTTTTTGCCAGTGGGAAGAAGCTCTGCTGGCTTTGAGGTAAGGAGTTGAACTGCCAACCCAAAGGCAGGTGGTTTGAATCCATCAGCTGCCCCATCAGAGAAAGATGAGCAATTTCCTCTGTGCCATTTACAGCCTCTGAAAACCCATTGAGAGTCAGCTATGAGTTGGTTCCATTTTGATAGCATACAACATCTGCTGGTAGGAGGAACTGTCAGGAGCAGAGACTAGGCCACACTACAGGAATGATCCTGTGAAAGGCTTTTCACAGACATGACACTCCAGCCCAGTGTTTTCCTTTAAGGTGAGGAAACGGAGGCCCAGAGAAGAGAAGAAACTTGCCCAGAGTCATGAAACTCACAAGTATCAAGGCTGGTGCTCTAGTCTCTCTTGAAACCACCTCTTGGATTGGTTCTTTTGGTCGTCTGTTGAAACGACCCCTGGGATTGGTCCTTTTGGTCTTCTCAAGAGAGATAGGAGCTGCACTCAGAGAACTACTCCCTGGGCAGCTCAGATCTTCCTGAGCCCACAGTCTGTGATCATCCGTCAGAGTCAGGCGCAAAGAGTTCTGGGGCCTACAGAGGGAGACTTTATGTCTGATAGAGGTATCACAATGTTCTACTCAGACTAGAGGTAGGGACCACTCCCCAGACATGGCCAGAGACTGAGGAGAGGGGTCCTAGGTGTCAGGTAGACTCTGAGATGTTCCTTGGGACCAGCCTATAGGAACTGCCTTTGCTGCTGCCTTCTTTTCCCCAGTTTCCCTCAAATTTGGGGCCATTTAATGACAGGGACGTCGTGCTTGGACAGGAAAAGAATGGAAGACCCTCAATCAGGTAGATTGACATAGTGACTGCAGCAATGGGCTCAAGTGTGTAAGAGACAGTGAGGATGGCACAGGATGAGACAGGGTTCAGGTCTGTTGTTCATAGTGTCACTAAGGGTTGTACTCACCTAGATAGCTCCTAACAACAACAGCAACTTCAGAGTTTCCTTGTCTGTCTGTCTGTGTGTCTGTCTGGAAGCTCCACTGAAACTCATCCAAAAAAAGATAATTCTGCTGGTATTTGAAATCCCAATGGCAGACCTTCGACTACCAGAGCAACATGCTAGCTGACTGACTAGGAAGATCTACTTCTATACACGGGCCAATGAAAACCTTATGGATCACCGCAGAATGTCACCTTACACAGTCCTGGAACTTGAACCCCTAGGTTGGAATGCATAACACGTTAAACTGGTGAAAGATGGAGCCAAGTTAATGGCAAATAACCATGATTTTTATTAGCTTGGACACATCACAGACCCTGAGCCTTAGTTTCTCTGATGGAATTTAAACCAGGGGCACCCAGAAGACCATGAATTACATGAGTAGCCATAAGTGTTATGCAGGCTCAGTTCATATTCACTTTCTTCCCTCTCTCTTATATCATGGTCTCTGCAGTCAGTCACCTGCTCCCAGCATGCCTTAGGCCTGTTCCTACTGCCTTGAAACCCAGTTGGGGGGGTGGGGGGGGGACTGTAGATGAACTAGTTCAGTCCTGGGCCAGGCACAGGTCAAGTGCAACTTCATTCCAATCTTCACAACAAACCTTCAAGACAGAGACCATATCTCCATTTCCCAGAGGTGGAAACTGAGGTCCAGAAAGTTTCACCAATTGGCTGAAAAAGAGGATCAGCATGGCTGACTAGAGTGAGGTGGCCGAAAACTCCCTGGCTTTTTTATGCCTTCTTGTCACACTTTCTCAGGCTCAGTCTCACTTGGGTGACATCAGCATCTTTGCAGTCCAGGACACCAGCCTGGATCATTATATAGCACCAAGCACCCACCTCTCACAGGATATTTCAGAACAGCCAGAGATTAGAGGTCCCAGAGCCCCAGGGACTGGCACACGAGATACTGGGGCAACAAAACCCCAAGATGCCCACACCTCAACCAGGGGTCCATACGCTTCACCTCTCCCTCGTATTGGGGTGTCCAGAGAAATGAAGAGCCTGCCTACTGTCCATCCTAAATGATTCTCCAGGCCAAGCAATTTTGCTGATGTTACCTCCCTAAAGGTATTAAATATTGACAATATAATAAATTGTCCCTGCACCTTCTGTGATTCGTGTCTTGGTGTATGCCGAGAACAAGACAAGCTGGCCGAGGTGGCTTCACTTAGGCTGATGTGTATGCATTCTCCTGGCTCCGGGGACTGTAGCTCTCCTGCACTAGAAGAGGCTGTAAGAGACCCTTGGGTCCAGCCCTCTGCTATTGGGCCCTAGCCTGAGATGACGTTCTTCCTAAAAGGGGATTCTGGTGCGCTCATGAAATGGACAATGATCCTTTTTCTTAGGAAGTTCTTCTTCAAGTCTGACCTTGATCCACTTTAAGCTTTATAACAGACAAGCCTCAATGGTCCCAAAGTCTTATTCCTAAGAAACAGAGCATGTGAAAAGGTCTTGGGTGGGCATGGAGGTGTCTTCCCCTGATAAGGTTCTGATCACCTGTTTCCTAAGTGACTCTGGACAAGTAGCAATGCTTCTGAACCTCGATTTCCTCATCTGTAAAGTGAGGACAGTAATACCTGCCCAGGCTGCTTCTGTCTGGGAGAGGATCTCAGTTGCATGGTAAGGGCACGAACTGCTGCCCCAGTGACTTCTAGGCTAGTTGTCTTGTGCAGTAAACAACCCAATGAGATCAGAGAATAAATACTGGAGGACTTTGCAAATGCATCTGGCTTCCTTTAAATACTAGCAGTAATTACATATTTCAGAAACTAAGGAATTCACACTTCCTTGGAAAGAGAAATGCTCCTATACTCTACTTTTACTCACAGCCCCGGAGGCTCACTCACAGGTTTGTTGGGAAAAGAGGGAGCCCCTCTCAACCCTGATAGTCTGTGGTTTTCACGCCCCACCGACTTCTCCCTCAGGCTTCAAGAATGAGTTAAAAGACCCAGGAGTGATACGGAATCAATAGGCATTTTCTTTATATCTATATAAATTATATAATTTCTTTAAATCTATATAAATGAATATATATGTATACATATATATGTGTGTGTGTATATGTATGTATGTGTGTGTATATATGTATGTGTGTGTATATATACATATATATATGTGTGTGTGTGTGTGTGTGTATTCAACTGAAAGAGTCCACTGAGGAAAGAGGAATACAAGTTCCCTAGCCACCAATAGCTGCTGAGACAAGAGAGCGTGCAGGGTCAGGGACTGGCCATCTGCCGACACAGTACCTGCCTACCTGCCCTCTGATTCTTCTAGACTTACCTGGAAGAGGTGACCGGAGGCCAGTGTGTCTCCTGGTGGCTTCCTTGGATGTGTTGGCCATGGGAACTCTATCTTACTGTGTTGTAATTTTTCAGAGACTAAGCAGCAAACAATCCCCAGCTCAGCCAACAAAGATTGTCCTCACTGCAGCCAGGGTGGGCTGATGGCAGCTATCTGCTGCTGGGACCAGTTTCTGAAAGATTTAGGGGAGGGATGGGGTCTCTCACCTGTAGTTCTCATAATCAGTGAATACAATGAGAATACAGGCTCAGGCAGAAGAAAGCAGAATATAGCGCAACTAAGAGGAGGCATTTGGGCACAGGGACATCAGAAGCCTAAGGACTTACTACTCATAGGGACTTCTGCCCCCTGGGACAGGCAACGAACAGGGCGAGGACCACTGCAGAGCTCCCTTCAGCCTGGGGTCTGTGGTGGCTGGAAGAAGTGCCTTCCGGGTGGCACGCTGCTGTGTCACCCCAGATGCCCTCACCAGGTCATGCTCCTCTCCAGACTTTCTGAGTATTGGCTGCTGGTGGCTTTGGTTGCACAAGACGGAAGGAAGTGGCCGTAGATGGAAATGCCTTGTAAGAGTTTGTGCTGCCCCTTGCGGAAAGCTCACAGCTTAAACTGATTGACTTGGAAGCACAAAAGTCCTGTGCCCCCACCTCACAGTGACACAGCTGTGTGGTGTGGTTCATGCTCTGGAAATTACTCCCCTATCTGGGGTCAGGCTGCTGCTACATTTCAGCAGGAGCGCCGTCTTTGCCCAGACCTTTCTCCCCACCTTCCTCTCCTTTCCTCATCCGTCATAACTCTCACCTGAGAACATTCCCCAATCCATCGTGTGCACAGAACCCCAGCCTCAGGCTCTGCTGTGCTTGCTTGTCTGGAGACCCTGCTCCAATGCATTTTTTCTACAGCTCTTTGTTGAACATTGGCCATCTATAAAACCCTCCTCAGAGCCTGGAGATGTACAGGTAAGCCTGGTTGGTAAGATCATTCCATCACGAAGATTATCTCCTACTGGGAAACAAATAAATTAGATACTCTCTTCGGAAAAGAAAACCAGTGGAGGGTTGGAGACTCTGTGTGAGGTGAAAGCGAGACAGTCAGAAATGAAGGACCAGGGATGAGCTCACTAAGTGGCCTGTGAGCTTGGACCTGAATGACAAAGAGGGGAAGTATCTTCGTATTGGAAGACCATGGGCCCAGGAAGAAGGCTGCAAGTACAAAGGTCCTGAGGCCACACTAAGTCTGGCAGCTTTGAGCCCCAAGGTCATATGTGGTCTAGTTAGTCATAGCAAAGGTTATATTCCAAGACAATGGGAACTAAGCAGTGGAATGGAAAGTTCTAAGCAGTGGAATGATTGGATCTGATTTATATTTAAAAGGTGGCATGTGTCATTGGGCAAGAGAGGCAGGGGGAGCTAGGAGACTAGTAGCAGATGTTTTTGGTGTCCTAACCCCCCCATCCCATGCCCCCTGACATTCCATTGCAGCCAGGGTGGGCAGCTTTGATGCTTCAAGTCTTTACCTCTCTCTGTTTTTTCTGTTTTAGGGTTTGGGGGGTAAGCCCTGAGAGCTCATTTAGTCTTCACGGGACAACCTTTAGCTGATGAGGAATAAGAGTTGATATACGAATGTCCCACCTGCTATTATTTGGAGGGACCATTCTGAGAGGTACATACACTGCAGGGTTCCACAGTGTCCTGCGCTGCCACTGCCCTCAGAAGTCTCAGTCTCTCATTAACACCCCCTGGACCAGCTTTTCCTCTTTCCTGTCTCACTAGTGCCCCTGTGGGTCCCTGAGACCACCTCTTAAATAAACAACCTACATCAGGTCAGGCTTCCTTTGAGGAATCCAAAGTAAGACAGTGTCCATTTAAAGAAAAGAAGATGATGGCTTAGAGTAAGTGGCAGTGCTGAGCCAAGAACAGGAGGTGGAGTCAGGATGTGTTTGCAAGCTGAGCAACAGGACCAGTTAAAGGAGGGTGAGGGAGAGGAGCAGTCAAGCCTGACTCTGAGGTTTGTGCCTGAGGGTTACCGTTTTCCTGCAATGAGAAGAACGAACAGACATAAGGCATGGGAATCAAGGAGGTGGTTTGTTGTTGTTGTGTATCATTGAGTTAAAATTGACCCATAGCTGACCTTCCAGCAGGTTCTCAAGGGCAGTAAATCACACTGGAGGAGAGCGCCCATATTTCTCCTGCAGAGCAGCAAATGGATTAGAACCATGTGCCTTCTTGTTGCAGGAGCAGTTCATTACCACTAGGCCACCAGAGCTCCCTCCTAACCACTTGAAGTAGTCAATGTGAAATGCCTGTGAAACTTCTAAGTGGAGATGCCCAGAGGCAGCTGGATAGAAGAGACTGGAGCTTGGGACAGACATCGACTTGAGAGCTAAGTCAGCTTAGAAATGGTTTTTAAAGCCATGGGCTGGGCGGCAGCACCTGGGGGAGAGTGAGTACATGGAACAGACAAAGCAAGCTGAACAGAAGGAGCCAATGCCTTCATCGCTCTATTGAGCTACAACAGCTTCTTGTATCTACCCAGCATTTCTAAACTCCCTGAGCACTAATGTTGCGATAATCCCGTGAGAACCTTGGAGTAGTCCTTGGAGGCAGGGAACATGCAGAGTTTCTGTGCACAGTCGCACAATTTAGGCACTGCACAGTCTCAGGAGGTGCCGTGTACGATGGCTATAATGCCGCCGGCATAACGGAATGCCCAGTTCAGTCCAACGAGTGCCTGTTGAAATGCTGTCATGAGACAGAAGTCCTGTCTGTCCTGATTCCTGGAGATTTCCAGAGCCTCACAGGGTGCTTGGCACATGGCTGACATTCAATCAATGCTGCAGGAAAGGAGGGAGAACAAAATATCCCATGCCCTGTCTCCCTAGGATGGTCCTGCAGATAGTGAAAATGAAAGGGATTCTATTTTTCCCATTAGAGAAGAGTACTGAACATGCCTTACACTGCCAAAAGAGCAAACAGATGTGTTTTGGAGAAAATGCAGCCAGAATATTCCTTGGAGGCAAAGATGATGAAGTTTCATCTCACATACTTCGGGCATGTTGCTAGGAGAGGCTATTCCTTGGAGAGGGACATCATGCTTGGAAGGGCAGAGGGTTGGCGATGGAGAGGAAGACCCTCAGCCAGGTGGATTAAAGCAGACTAAAGCAACAGGCTTGTGAGGATGTCAGAGATTGTGAGAATGGCACAGGATAGGACAGGGTTCAGATCTGTTGTTCTGTAAGTCGTACTCAACTCAACAGCACCTAACAACAATAACAAGAACTTAATTGTTCCTGGCTGGATATCCATGTAGGTTTTTCCTGGGCCTTCGTGGCTCTAGTCCTTTCTCTGGAACCTTCTGACCCAGTTCATTCCTTCCTGAACTATCCCCCTGCCCCAGGTGCTTCCACAACCCTAAGCCCCACCCAAACCAAGTGATAATTTGTTTCTATATGCCAAGCTCTACACTTTGGGACACTTGCCCAGGGGAAACCAGTTGGAAATAGATCATCAGGCCTTTTTTCCGAGGTGACTCTGGGTGGGCTCAAAGAATATGAACTAAGCTGTTGCTTTTGTTATTGTCAGGTGCCCTGCTCTGCCCTCAAGGCGCATGCACTCTCACAAGGAAAGAGTTAGATCCACTGTTGTTGGGGGTGACATACGGAAGGACTCAACGGTGAGAAGGATGTACATGGCCAGAGGGGTAAGACAAGGGTCCCCGGATGGAGGGAGCTCTGTGAACAGGAACTGTGCAAAGAGCACACCAGATCCTGGGAACAATTAGCCAGCAGGCCCTGGAGCCACATGGCGGCAGGAGAGGCTGCTATAGGCTGGGAAGGGAGTACAGTCAGGAGGGCTGCCTGGGGGAGATGAAGCTGCAGCCAGGCTTGGAAAAGCCCAGCCACATGGCAAGACTGGGGAAAGGGAATGGAAAGAAGCTTTTGCTTGCTCAAGAGAGCATCACTGATTTTACAAAGCGGAGAGTCCCAAAGCCACATGAGTGTGTGAACATCTGTGTGTGCAAGGGAGTGTGGCTAAGAGTGTGTAAGCACCTGCTTGCATGAGAGTGTAGCTGTAGTGTGTGTGTATGTTTTTAGTATATGAGTAAAGTGTACATGCATGTATGAATCTCTAAGTGTGCATAAGCATGAACAGGTGTGTGAGTGAATGTGTGAGAGAATGGAAGATTGTGTGTGTATGTGTGAGAGTGGCAGTGCATGTGTGTTGAAGTCTGAGTGTGTATGTGTGTGTGTGTATGAGATCACATGTGAGTGTGTGAGGCCATGAGGCCACGTGTCTGTGAGAGGGAGAGACTCCCGGTGCACACTGCACACACACCACAGCCAGTGCTGGGCTTGCTTTTGCAGATGCTATGATTTGTTGGATTTCAGCCGAGCATTCAATCCTCCATGAGACATAAAGAAAATGAATTTCATACCCTGGGGACAGTGTGTCCAACCCAGATGGACAAGTGCATGGCATGGTCAGTGGTTACTGAGCAGCAGATGGGAGGGCTTTGCTCATCAGGAGCAACGGCCCCTCAGGGGAGCGGCCTGGCTAGCAGTTGGGAGCCCGCTGTGTGACCTTGGCCTGGTCCCCAGCCATCTCTGGGCTTGGCTCTCACCCAAGGAAGAGAACGAGGCAGACACATGACAGAGAAGGGAGCCTGGAACCACTGCGAGCTTTCCCCAGTCCACACCCTCAGCTCTCAGCTCCAGCTCTCTGCACAGAGGCAAGTGTGAGTGCACATGTGCGCGCGCCCTCGCGCGCGCGCACACACACACACACACACAGAGTCTGGCTGCCCAGTCAGGGGCAACAGAACCTCACACCTACTATTTATTTGTTTTAAAAAAAGACCCATTGCTGTAATGTTCATTCCAACTCAGGGATGAACAGGACAGAGCAGACCTGCCCCATTGGGTTCCGAGGCTGTAAGTCTCTTAGGCACAAACTGTCACATCTTTTTATGTATGTATGTATTTATACTAGTTTATTTACTAAATTGTCACATCTTTATCTCACAGAAAAGCTAGTGGCTTCAAACCACTTACTTTTCAGTCAGCAGTCAGCAGTCAGCAGCTAAACCAGTGCCCCACCAGGGCTCCCGGCCTCCCCTGCAGTGATCCTAACTGAAACCAGCATCTGTCCAGCACTTCTCTGAGCTACCACTGTGCACTTCTGTTTCCTCACTCACATCTCACCACAGCACAGTGATACTATTATTGGACTAATTACTAGTTTCGTTATTTCAGGTGAGGAAACCGAGGTTTGGAGTGCCCCGGTTTTCCAAGTTGAGGACTGGTCTGCTGAGCGGCCTTTCTGTGCAGATGTCTGGCCTGGTGACGCAGCATCTTTGGGTTTCACATCTGCTGAATGAGCCATGTGCCCTGCTCTGTGGGCTGTACTGGAATAAGATGAGACTCAGTAGCTGGAGAGGTACAGGCATGACCCCTGGCTTGTGGTGAATGTGCCCAAGTGGGCCTCATGTCCTCTGGAAAGGAGACAGTTCCTATCATGGAGGAGAGAGGCTTCGAAGTCTTTGTGCTTTCTAGCTGCATCTCATAAATTGCTGCAAGTCTCAGGGTCTTGGATGAGAGCCTTCTTTTTCTCCGACTCACTCGCAAAAGGCCAAGACTCTGTGACTCAGAAGGATTCAGGTCTTAGCGGACTTCGTGGACTTTGTGGACAGGGAATGAACACCCAGCAGCGGTGGGAAGCAGCCTGCAGCAGGCACCACTCCAGGGCACTGGCCCTGCCAGCACAGGAAGAGGCAGCCCTGAGCTTCCAGACCTCACTTCCCCACTTACCTCTTGCAAACTAAACAGAGCAGAAATAAATCCTCACCCACTGCTGCCTCTAGTCCACTGGGGGCTGGGAAGTGGGAGCCCAGCTGAAGCCCCGTGAGGGTGTTGGCGAGGGCAGAGTGTAATTGGTAGGCCTGGTGCAGCCTGATAAGCTGCTGTCGACGCTCCTGGGGAAGGCAGAGGGTGAGTGTGTGAATGTGCCCTGCAGTGAGTGTGGGGACTCCCACCCCCAGGCCTGGTTCTAATCTACACAGAGAAGGCTTGAGCTTGCTGCCCCCTACCATGAGGCCCCTGGGCCAGGTTTGTCCTTCAGATTTGGATATGTCACCTTCACCCCAAAGTTCAAACTGCTCCCAACCCAGCAGCTGGGCCCAGCAGACAGCCCAATCCTTAACCTTGAGTAGATGCCTTGTTGGTGTTTCCTCCCCAGGTAGGACTCTGGTGACCAGACCCATGGCTTCTCTCCAAAAAGCAGTGCTGTGGATGAAGGGAGCTCTCAGAGGGTGAGGGGAGCTCAGCTCAGGGTGACCATAGAAAATCCCAAGATGAACATATATGTGCATGAAAGAAAAATGTCATGCCCAGTTTAGATCTTAAATCCTTACACCAGAATTCTGGTAACATTCTCACTGAAGGAGCATTGTTGTTGCTGCAGTAAGTCAATTCTTCTGACTTACAATGGCTTCATGCGTGCAGAGCAGCCCTGTTCCATAGGTATTTCAAGACTTTTGAGAAGCAGATCACCAGGACTATTTCTCGAAGAGCCCCTGAGTAGGTCCGAAGAGCCAACCTTTTGGCTTTAATCCAGAAATTAACTATTTATAAATTATATAAAGTTTACAAATTTATAAAGTAACTATTTGCAGTGATCTTGATGGATCACTGTGACTCTGGTATTGCTATCGCCGGTGTTTGTCAGGCTCTGTGCTAAGTGCTTTATACCAGTTATCCCATTTGACACTTCCATTGCAGCTCCTTGAAGTAGGAACTGGGATCCCATATTACAGATAAAACAGAGGAGGCTCAGAAAGGTTAACCACTTGCCCAAGGTCACACAGGGGAGAGAGGGTGGAGCCAGGCCTTGAAGCAAAGTCTGTCTGTACCCTTAGCCTGCACTTTTAAGCTCAAGGCCATTCCCTGCCATGTAAATAGAGTAGGAACTGCCTTTAAAAATAATCATTGCATTTTTCATTATTCTCTCATTTGTTTTCATTGTTCCCATTTGATGCACGGGAAAGCTAATAGGGAGGCGAGGCAGCTTGTGGTACTTTCTTCACTCTTGCAGAGCCGCACACTGTTTCTGGGGTTCTCACCCCATTCTGTGGAGTCTCAGAGGCTCTGAATGAGTATAGGAAAATGTCAAGAATATTAAATTTGTAATTGAGTAAAACCTGATGAGAATCATTAAATCATGATTTGATATTTCCCAAACGGTTCATTGACATTTGGAAGCTGTGTCAAATTCTTTGGCTTGCACAACCTGACTGGGTGGGTGAAAAGTTGGAGGTTCATCCCAGAGATCAGCGGGAGAGCAGCTGCAGAGCAAGACTGCAGAGGGATGGGCTTGAACTCACAGCAGCATTTCTCAGCCTGGCAGTGGCCTTTCAAGGTCGTTCTACAGAGAAGAAAGCTAACGTGGCCATTCTACAGACAAGGCTTGAATGATGGAGGCCCAGGGGTGCTTACATAAACACACACAACTGCCGATGTATAAGAACAGCAGAGGCCGATTCTGTTTCAATTATCAAGGTCCAGCTAGGATTTTCTTTTGTTTTGTTTGGTAATAAAATCTGACTTTAAAAATGTGCACCTTTATTGCACCAAATATTTTGGAATTTTTTTTTCTGATAAAAGGAAGCAAGACTTTGGAGAAATGGCTGAGTTTAGGGCTGAGCCAGGAAAAAAAATACACAATGAGTCTGAAGTCTTCTGTTGTTTCCAAGAGGAAGTGCTCAAAACACCCACAATGATGGGGTAAAACAAAAAATCTATTGCTGTTAAGTCAATTCCAACTCACATAGCATAGAGTGGAACTGCCCACAGGGTCTCCAAGGTGGTAAATCCTTACAGAGGCCCACTCACTTCTACCGAGTAGCTGGTGATGGATGGGTTCAAACCGCCTACAGTTCCTACCTCTATCTCCCTACCTCTCTGTATCTTCCCTTCCTATAACTACTACTCATTTAGGGTTAAGATTCACCCACTCCAGTATGATCTCATGTTCTCTTAACTACTAACATCTTCAAACACTTTCCAAATAAGGCCACTTGCGTAGGCATGTTGTGGTGGTGGTTATGTGCCATCGAGTTGGAATCAGCTCAAAGCTGACCTTCCAGTGGATTTTTCAGAGGCTATAAATCACATGAGAGGAAAAGGATCATCATTCTCCTGTGGAGCAGCTGGTGAATTCAAATCATCTGCCTTTCTGTTGGCAGACAGGCAGGCAGTTCCAATCCACCAGCTAGCTGCTCTGAGGGAGAAAGATGGGTAACCCCCTCTGGAACAATTTACAGTTCTTCATTGGCAAAAACATTAGGATTTGAACAGAGAGTTTTTTTGGGGGGATGGGGAGTTGGGGTGTGGAAATGGGAAGCAGGATTCAAGCCACAGATAGGGGATAGTGAAAAGGACAGAATAATTAACCAGAAAGAGCACCAGTGGCCAAAATAAAAACAACTGAACAATCAAATAAATACTGAGAAAATTGACTTATAATCCAAATAATAAGATATCTCTCCATGACTCTGTGTTGATATAATCACTTAAATAAATAGATGAATAGGGGAGAGAGACAGCTCTTCCTTACAGATACATTTCTGTTAACAAAATAGAAGGTGCAGGGGAAAGTCACTCACAGGAGATCACAGTGGGAAATGCACCAGTCACTGATGGATGCTGAACTCAGTGGGTAAAACTTCCAGGAGAAATCTGACACCCCATCACTTCAGAGCCCCAAAGCACCTCCTCCCAAAATGTGTTCATCACAGCAGTGGTTTTAACAATGTGAGTCCACAAATTTATAGACATCCAGGAGGTGGAGTTTAATTCCTCTCTTCACCCGCTAATGCTAGACTTAGCAACTTGATTCTAAGAATAGCATCAGAAGAGGGGAAAATAGTAACATTGCAGTAGAGAAAGCTGGCAGATACCAGTGCCGCCACATGATCCAAGTTAGCATCACCAGTAATAAATCTGGCAGATGGCTTCACGTCCCCTGATAGAATGGGATGATAAGGGCACTTCACCACTGAGATCTTCTCCCCTAAATCCATACCCCAGTCCAGCTCTGGTGGCCTTGGGGTAAGGAGTAGCAATGCCAACCCCAAGGCAGACAGTTCAGAGCCCCCCACTGCTCTGTGGGAGGGAAATGGGCAACCTCTGCCTGTGTGATTTATGGCCTCTGTTGGGTCAGCTTTGGGTTAGCTCTGACTTGATGGTACAAAACAACAATCATGAGAAAACATCAGACCAACCCAAATGGAGAGATTTTCTACCAAATACTTGACCTCTTCAAAGGTGTCAAGGTCATGAATGACAACACTGGAGACACATTCTGGAAGAGAATGAGAAGACACGGAAGCAGCAGCAGCACACAACTTAAATTCTCACCAATTCAGCCCGTGCACAGTCACCATCTCTCAGTGGAGGCAGGCTTGCCACTGTGACGATGGTTTCAGTGGTGTTTCCGGTCTAAGACAGACTAGAGAAAGAAAGGCCTGTGGCTACCTTGAAATTCAGCCTTGAAATCCTACAGAGCACAGCAGTTAGACCCACAACTCCTTGTGGGAAGGCAGGCCTGGGCAGTGCTTTGTCTCATTGCTCTTGGGGTCTCTCTGAATCATGGGCCAGCTCAACCTCAGCTGACAAGGAGACACAGCAGCTAAACACTATGTGGAAGCTCAGGCAGCTGAAACTTAGAAATGACGAGCTCCAGGTCATTAGTGAAATCCAGTCTTCACCAAAGGGAAAAACTGCTGAGACTGCAAAGAGTCTATGTTCTAGCTATTAGCATTTTATCAATGTCAGTTTCTTAGCTCCCATAACTACACCCTAGTTATGCAGGATGTTAACACCGTCAACATTAGGGGAGGTTGGAGAAAGGGGACATGGTGATATATTTAAATCACCTGGGTATCACAGTTACCTATTTCAACTACTAACTGAAAGGTTGTTGGTTCAAAACACCCTGAGTGAATGAGCTACTGGATCTGGAGCCTTAGGATCATAGTCTTGGGGGACATCAAGGTCAGTTGGCATAGTTCCACAAGGTTCTAAATCCTAATTCGGTAAGTAGTGCCTGGAGGTCTCAAAATGTTGTGAGTAGTTATCTAAGGTATGACTACTACTCTCTTCCTGCCCAGAACAAATAAGAAGGAAGAAAAATAAGGCTGTCCTGAAACAATTAATACAAAGGACTAACGGACCATTTGAAACTCAGCTTTGATGATCTGGAGACCAGAAGAACTAGATGGTGCCCAGCAACTACTGCCGACCACTCTGTAAAGGATCACAATAAAAGATCCTGGTCAAAGTGAGGCAAAGTGTGCAACAAACACAAAACCATAAAAAAGGCCAGGCTTATGGGTCTGACAGAGAGTGGTGGGCCTCCCCCTGAGGCTATGCATACCTGGAACACTCTCAGTCATACTTGTGGCTCAAGTTTCAGTGAAACGGTAGAAAAACCTATAAAATGAGTAACAATACTCACTCAGAATAATCAACCACATAAGGTCAAAATAGAGCATTAGCCCATGGATAATGTACTGGAAGCAGAAAAGGGAAGGATAGAAGGATTAATGGAAATGAGAATTACAGGGAAGACAGGGGAAAGTGCAACTACATTGTGAATATTGTAATTCATATTACAAAACAAGATGTGTGTAAATGAATGAAAAACCATTTTGTTTTGTAAACTTGCACTCTAAAACTTAAAACTTAAAAAAAAACCTTAAAAACTTTAAACTTACAAAAAAGGGTGTTGGTTCATATGTGCAGAGAGGTGTCTTTGAATAAAGACTTGGCCGTCTGCATGCAAAAGGTCACAGTCTGAATACCTGTGTGGCATTTTCTCCTGTTACATATGTTGCTGTTGTTAGGTGCCATCCAGCTGAGTAAGACTCATAACGACCTTAGGAACAACAGATTTTAATCCTGTCCTATCCTGTGCCATCCTCACCATCTCTGACACACTTGAGTCCATTGCTGCAGTCACTGTGTCAATCCTTTTCATTGGGAGTCTTCCTCTCTCTCACTGATCCTCACTTTTCAAAGCATGATGTCCCTCTCCAAGGAACAGGCTCTCCTAACAACATGCCAAAAATATGCGAGATAAAGTTTCACCATCCTTGCCTCCAAGGATGCTCATTTCATTTTCTCCAAGACATATCTGTCCATTCTTTTGGCAGTCCACGGGATATTCAGCACTCTAACAGCACTCATCCAAAAATGGCTAGAACAGTACATTGACAGAAAACTGTCATAAGTTCAGGATGGGTTTAGAAGAGGCTGAGGCACCAGGGATAGTATTGCTGATGTCAGATGGATCTTGTCTGAAAGCTAGTAAGACTAGAAGAATGTCTATTTATGTTTTATTGGCTACACAAAGCTATTTGGCTATGTGGATCATATCAAACTATAACTAATGTTGAAAAGAATGGGAATTTCAAAGCAATTAATTATGCTTATGTGAAACCTATACCTTGACCAAGAAGCTATTATCCAAACAGAGCAAAGGAACACTGCATGGTTTGACAGTGGGAAAGGAGTGCATCAGGGCTGTATCCTTTCATCATACCCATTCAGTTTGTATGCTGAGCAAATAATTTTGCTGGGGAAAGCTGGGCTTTATGAATAAAAGTGTGTTATCAGGACTGGAGGAAGACTCATCAACAACCTGCATTTCAACCTTGCTTGTTGAAAGCAAGGAAAAGGTGAGGTGTTTGCTATAGAGGATCAAATACTGTAGACTTCTATATGGATTACATCTCAACATCAAGAAAACCAAAATCTTACCACTGGGCCAGTGGCAACATCATGATAGATGGACAGAAGACTGACATCGTCAATGTTTTCATCTTGCTTGGATGCACAGTTAATATTCTTTGTACCAGCAGTCAGGAGATATAGAGACGTATATTGTTGTCATTAGATGTCATCGAGTCGAGTAACTAAAATGAGCAATCTCCTCCCAAGTGGTTTACAGCCCCGGCAAACCCACCGGAGGGTCAGCTATGAGTCTGTTCCAACTCCACGGTATGTAACCACCACTCACTCCACCACCACCAGAAAGTCAGTATTGACGGCAACTATTTTTGTTTTACTTTTTGTTCTAGTTTAAAAATAAAATATCTTGACAAAATGATCCCCTCCTCAAATGTTGTTGGAAAAGATACTGACATTAAATTAGGAGAAAATTATTGGAGAAAAAGCAAGGGCTGCTTTGAAAGTAGCAAACACAGGCTTTGGTTCCTTCCATAATGGTGTCCACATAACTGTGCCCTGGGTTGGGATCAGACTGTATATGTTATTTGATAGCCTGTTGGTTTATAAGACTCCTTGGGTAGTGCAGATGGTTAATGTACTTGGCTGCTAACTGGAAGATAGTAGCCTCAGAAGAAATGCCTGGCAATCTACTTTAGAAAACTTAAACACTGCAAACATGGTGCAGCGTGATGCACCACGTCATTGACATGACTCCACAATGACTTGCGCATGAATTTGTTGTTGTTAATAATTTATCACAAGAGCTCTCTAGGGTTTATTACAAATGTCTATCAGATACTGGGGTCTACCTAGGCCTTCTGGACCCTTTTCTATGCCCTGTAAAAGTTGGGGGTGGGGGGAAGCAGCAAATTATAACCTTCTCTTTATTATCTCAGTATTGTCCCAGAAGGTCGCCCGGGTCTCAGGACACCATTTCACAGGGACAAACCCAAGGAGCTACCTGGAAGCTGTCCTGAGACCTAGAATATTGAACTCGAAGCCAGGAGATTAGGTTCTGGATCTGGTGGTCCAGCCTTGGCACCTGCCCTCTCTGAGCCTGTATTTTTGTGAAAGGGAGAAGGCTGCCTGCTTTGCCTTTCCTGGACTTCGGGAGGGCTCAAAGGGGGCTGTGCAGCGTCCTGTGCAGGGCACTGTGTTGACTCTGCCTCTGGGTACTAGTGTTCGAGCCCAGCTCTGTCCTTCCTGCCTATGTGGCCTAAGACAAGCAGTTTCCTATTGAAGCGGGACCAGCATTAGTACCCACTTTCTCATGCTACTGTGAGCAGTGATGGGAACTAGTGTGTGAAAGTGCTGGGCATGGTGCCTGGCACAGGCCGAGTCTCAATCAGTGCCAGCTACCATAATTGTCCTCTAGCATTAACCAAGTGCACGCACAGCCAGGCTGGGGGCTTCCTGGCACAGCTGCAGGGTACCTATGACACCAGTGAGGGCATGAAGTCCATCATTCTCTCTGGAACCAGCCCCAGGTGACCGGTCTCATGACCCACCAATGTGACAGGCAGCTCCCAAACTCCCAGAATCTCCTGGCTTGAACCACAGCTCCTCAGGTCTGGGACAGCGCCTCAGCCGGCCAGAGTCCAGGCCCAAAGGGGACCTTTACTCAGGGATGGGGAGGGGTGGGGTGGCAGCGGGCCATGCTCTAACCTCCTCTGGCCTCCCTGGAGATGTCACAGGCTTAGCAAGGGCTGCTTGACACATGTCGGATAAAATAAGAAAAAATAAATAACAATGTTTATAAGAAGATTAGCGAGAAGGCGGCAAAATTTCTCTAGGGAGCTCCCTTGGCTGCATCACAGAGTGACAGCCCTGTTGCCTTATCAGAGGCGTAATGAGTTGCCAGGATTTGGGGTCATTAAAAATCCTGCCCGGCTGGCCCCCTCCCTCGCCTGTCACCTTTGATGGTGGAGTCAGGGGGCCTGGTGGCGGCACAGCTCCCCCTGCCCCCATGGCGCTGTCTGCTCATTGCTGTCCCAGTGCGCCGAGGGGGATGGAGGTGAGATGGTGGGACCCAACTTGGCGGAAGTAATGCAACACGACGGCCCAATTTGTGCCCGCGGCCCCACGGGCAGAGAACCCGTCTCTCCGGCCCGGATTAAGCACTGTTTTATCTCTGCTGCCTTCAGAGCCAAGGGGTGGGGGAGGAGGCCCTGGGTGGGCGCCTACACATGAGACGCCCACAGTTCTGGACTATAGTGTGAGGGCAGGGGCTCTGCCGCCCATCACATCCAACATTTGGCCTTGGCAGTGAGGAGACCAAGACCAGGGAGGGGCAGAGGTCAGAGGTTACAGGAGGTTGATAACAGCGTCAAGTGTTGAACCCAGGTCTCTGGATTCTCAGCCTGACACCAAGTGTGGGCTGCACTCTCTTGCAATTTTGTGGAGGGAGCAGAGGCGAAGAGAGTGGCTGGAGGGATACACAGATAATTCTGTCAGTGAGAACGAACATTTACTGATTTCTCACAACATACAAGACACTGAGAGGGGCTGATTACTGATTTCTCACAACATACAAGACACTGAGAGGGGCTGAAGTAGCTCAGAAACAAGGCAGACACACACCATGGTCCCCATCCAGCAGAAGAGATGGTACAAAAGCCAGTGTCCACAGGTGGGGATCTGCCCCTATACACATTCCCATCTCAGACACCCTGACCACCCACCCACCTCCACAACCCAGCCCCTCAGAAACAAGGCACACACACACCATGGTGACCATCCAGTGGGAGAGAAGGTGCAGACCAGTCACACACACACACATGCCCATCTCAGACCCCCTGACCCCCTCAATGACCCAGTCAGAGCCCCAGAGAATGTGCCTTTAATCACCTCCTTCCTCGCTATTGTCAAGCTTATCTTCAAGGAGCTCAAAGCACTTGCAGTATATTGATTTCCTAAATCGTCCTTTAGCCCCATTATCCCTGAGGGACAAGGAGCTTGGAGGTGGGAAGATTATCTTTGTGTTTCAAGTTTGGAAACTGAGTCTGGGAACCACCCTGTGGTTGGTCTCTCAAGGACTTGGGGCCCATGTGAGACCAGGTGCTCTAAGTGAGAGCTCACCTTGGAGGTGGTGTGAGGGCTGGATTTCACCTCTCTGGTCCCCTCAGACAACTAGCCACCCTTGAACTGTGAGTAACCTGCCCAACTGTCATGGCGGCTCTGCTGTCTGTAGCTCCGTGGTTGCTCTCAGCCAGAAGATTGTGCTTATTCTGGGACAGCAGCCAACCTTCTCAACATCTGTTCACCCCTCAAATCTACAAGAACTCATGAGGTAGCTGGGATAGTCCAGTGAGATATTAGCTGTTACTATGTCCTGTGAATTACAAAGCGCTGCATAAATATGGATTGACACAGCGACTGCCACAGTGGGATCTAGTGTAGCAGAGTTCATGAGGATGGCGCAGGATGGGGTAAAGTTCAGATCTGTTGTCCAGGGTCACTATGAGTCATAGTCAACCTAACAACAACACAAAAATATGAATTTTGATTATTAATAAGCCATTCACACCCTCCTTCTCAGGCCTGGACTCCTATCCAGGACTTGTATGAAAGGCCGCATCCCAAACCCCCTCATCTCAGCCCGTGTCTCACCTGTCAGCATCCCAGGGTCACTTCGATCAGAGAAGCAGGGCTGGAGGAGTCCCAGAAGAAAGGAAAGAAACATTCCTGTGTCACAGAAGAACAAACAGGCCTTGTGCCTCTTCACATCATCTCTGGGGAGCTCTGGTACCTCCAGCACCCACAGCCTTTCTCTGGCTTCCCTCACTTTCACCTGCTTCAGCTTCTCAACTGTTTCAGCTGGAAGAGAGCTTAGATCATAGGGAGAACATTTTTAGTCCAGTTCCTCCCTTCTACAGCCAGGTCAATGGAGACTTGGGGCTGAGAAAGGGGGTACACTGGTCCTCTGAGGGGTCTAAGCCCTGGAGCCCAGAGCACTGCTCTCAAATGAGCTCCAGGGGCCCTCGCAAGCAGTGTTCATGGGGAGAGGCAACTCTGCTCAGCAGAAACCTGACCCAAAGACAAACATTTCTTTGGGTCCCAGTGCAGAGCCTCTGAGCCTGTCTGCTCACCTCAGCCCACACCTGAGGTGTTGGATGCCTGGGGAATGTCCAGAGATTCAACTCAGGCTTCCAGGCTGGGAGCAGAAGCGTGTTTCGGACTCAGAGTGAGGGGCTCTGTTGCCGGCACCCCAGCTCAAGACCATGTCTACTGAATCTTTCCTGCCTCGGACTTGGGGCCACCAGCTGCACCCCAATTTGTTCTACCAGAGATTCAGGGCTGAGCCCCTTCCAGATCTGAGTGCCTGGTGATTCTAGAGCTGACAGGCAGGGTTCTTGCTACCCTGAAGCTACTGCTCTGAGCTCTGAGAAAGGTTTCCAGGGGTCACGAGGGCCTTCAGTGACACACTCACCAGCAATATCAGGGCATTAGCATTTGCAAATAACTTACTTTTAAAAAACATTAGAGTCAATTCCAGGCCTTCTCTGTAATGCTCTCTCAATTGCTTGCATCCTGATGTTAACATGAAAGACCATAGTAATAACAATAAAAAAATAATAGAGAGTATTTATAGGACGCTTGCTCCTTGCAGGCACTATGCTGAATTCCTACCTGCAGGAATTGTTATTCCTCTACCAACACTGAGAGTCAGCCACTAGTGTCCCCCATTCTTTAGATGGGTCCAGAGACATTGTTCTTGCCTGTGCTTGCTCAGCTATGAAGGTATGACCCCAGAGCCCTCTCAGTCAGCTGGGTAAAATCCTGCACATCCCAGGAGCTGGCCCTGGCCTTTTCTCCCACAGAAGGTGTATGCTGCACTTGGGCCTGTGTCTCTTACAGGAAGACAGGAAGTATGAGTGAGACTAGCTCTGTAAGTCTGTCTCCTTGGCAGCACCTATTCTGGGGAGCCCTCCATGGATGAACCTTCTGGCAGAGCTCCCTTCAAGGAGCCACTCACACACTGTGTTGTTTATGTTGTTAGCTGCCGTTGATTCAACTATGACTCATAGCTATCCTGTGATCAACAGATCTGAACCTTGCCCATCCAGAGCCATCCTCACCAGCTCTGATAGGGGAGCCCACTGTTACTGTTGTTAATCCATCTTGTTAAAGGTCTTCCTCTCTCTGCCCTTCCCCTTTACAACATCATTCATTCTAACCTGCGGTAGGATGTTTTGATCTCTGCTCATGAGAGACCAGCTAGCTAGTTTCTCCAGCTGGGGATTCAAAGCTCATGAGTTTCACAAAATACAAACTACCACAATGCAGCTGCTTCCGCAGGGGAAGGGGAATGGGGCAATCAACAGACTGGAAGGGCTGCATTTCAAATCCCTTCTCCATTCCATTCCCATTCCCATCGCCACCCCTCCCACCCCCCACCTCAGGACTCAAAGTGGTTTCTTCTTCCAGGACCAGTTGGAAATTGCTTGATCTGTTTGCCACGGGCATACTGAGGCTCTGTTCTACCCAGAGCCCCTGGCACTCCTGGTCCTGGTCCGGGAGAGGTCCAGAAAGCAGTCTCGCCCCCGTGTCTCCAGGCCTGGGGAGGGGAAGGGAGGAAATGAAGTTGAGAAGCATTTGTTTTTCCTCAACAAAGCAACTCATTTCTTTAAGCAAATGAGCTGGGGAGGGAGGACTCCGTTGGAGAGCAGCAGTGATTAATTACAGAGGAAATGAATACCGGCAGCAGAGAGGGGCAGGGGCGGCTGGGCGGCAGAGGGTGGCTGTTGGCTCGCAAGGGCCCCACCCCCGGCCGACTGCGCCACATGTGCGGGTGAGCGGTGCAGCTCAGGGGGCGGGGGCGGGGTTCCAGGGAGAAGAAGAAGGAGGAGGAGGAAGAGGGGGCACCTGCCCAACTTCCAGGATCTTAGGGCCCCACTGAGGATGGGAGACCAAACCTAGAGGCCCGCTGAGGGGCTAGAGGAAAACAAGGCTGGAAGGGGGAGCCAGGAGGCGCACAGAGAACCTGGGTGCCAGTGTATGTGGCTCCGCAAGGCACGCATCAACCCTTGAGTGCCCTCCATGGACTTCCCCGGTGCCCCCAGAGCTCCTAAGTCCTAGCTTATCCAGGTCATTCCCTCACCTGTCTCCTCTAGCTCTGTCCACCCCATGACCTAGCCTCTCACATCCAAGGGGTCCACTAGGCTTGCAGACAAATCCCATTAGCAGGATAATGTTTCCATGCTACAGCGAGGGTTGAGCATCTGGTTAGAACAGCAGGCCTGTGGAGGACCAACACGACCACCACGGCTGCTGGCAGGCTGGAAGGGGTGGGGGTGGACACTCCATTCAGACCCCGCCTGAGCTGAGCTACCGTGTCCACCTCACAAGATGCCAGGGCATTCCGTCATCAACTGTGACTTCCCGTCTGCAGACCAAGGCCTGGAGCAGGGCTGTGCCTGGTCCCCCAGACATCGAACACATCTGTGGGCGCACTGGGCTGGGTTTGGTCTTCTGTTTCTTACCAGTGCTCTTTTGTGTTCTTTTAGAATCTTTTTTCAAGAGGCCTCCCATATTGCAAGTGGAGTTCTTCGGCTCCTCACCTTAGAGCAACACCCATCTTGCCCTGGAGGTTCTTTTTGGGGCCTCAGCAGTGGGCTCCAGTGTGTCAGAGATGATGAAGATGGCACACAATAGGGCAGGGTCAAGCCAGCTATTCATAAGGTCACTATGTGTCTTACTGAACAGGCATCTAACAACAACAATGGGAGTTCACCAAGAGAGCTCCTTACAAGATGCTCTGGGTCCCCAAGCCAGAGCAGGCTTCTTCTCCAGAATCACACCTTTAGGATGTGCTGGCCCTTTGGGGGATAAATGTGGCTGCTCCTCCCTAACTCCTAATGAACCACTTTCCTTTATGTCAGGGATGCTGCCTTAGAGCTGGCTGCCCTGGACTTTGCTCAGAAACACTGCCCAGACAGAGAGGGTTTCTATATCTGCTGCCCCATGGGGTTCAGGCCTAGGAAACAGGGATCTTTTTGCCAAGCAAGGGGCGGGAGGCCACCCCTGGCCAGCCTCTCCCTGAGGCCCAAACTGGACACAGTGGGAGGATCCAAAAGGAACTGCAGAAAAGCTCATGACTATTTGTACACACACCACTGAGCTCACCTGACCATGCCAGGCCCATGTGGCTGTCCCTGTGTGCCCTGGCCTTCATCTCATCCCATTTCATAGTTGAGCCCATGGAGGCAAAGGGAAGAGAGGTTGGTGTAGTGGGGAGCCAGGACTGGACCCAAGCCTGGTCCTCATGTGGAGGGAATGGCTGGAGGCTGGGATGTCTCCCCTTCCTACTCTTCCCACCTCAGAGACAGCCTCTGAACCTTTGACAGCCCCTGCTTTCCACAAGGAAGAACAGGAGCAAAGATGCATCTTTTCAGCCGACGGTAATTTTGATGGGGATGTGGACATGTGTGTGAGTGCATGTATATGTGTAAACCACTGTGAGTGAGTGAGTGAGTGAAAGAAAGTGAGGAGAGAGAATATGTCTGTGAATATGGTTGGAGGAGCTCCAGTTACAGACTCTCAGTTTGAGCAGGGCTCACCATCATGCCAGCCTCTTCTCTTGAGACGCCAAGCTCTGAATTCCTGACCTGCATCCCTATTGGGCTTGCCTGGCCCTCCCATGACAAGAACCACGTCCATCCAAAGGCAGCTTTGCAAGAAGTCCTGTCCGCAGTGACAAATCTCCCTTTCCCTGCTCTGCTCACTTGTCAACCAAAGCTCACTAGAAGGATCTCTCCGCAGGTCCCTGGGGAAGCGACCCTGAGCCACTGAGCGGCCTCCCTCCTTGGACAAGCAACCTCCCTATTGGACACTTCCTAACATTTCTGCTTATTACCAGGCCCTGGTCACATGTAACACATCTCACGAAGACAGGGGTCTGTTTCTTTATCACATCTGTGGCTCTGCCAAGCCCTCAACTATTGTAGCACTTGTTTCATATTTACAATAGTGGGAAATCTACTCTGTTTTGAGGATTAGCGGTGTACACCGGGCAGTAAAAAACATGAGAACAGACAGTGAGAAGAGCCCTGAGTGTGATGAAGAAGGTTATCTGTCAGCTTGCCCAGGCTGTGACCCTCAGTGGTTTGGTAGTTACCTAACAAAATTTGGCAGTTATGCAACGATGTAAGCATCCTTCATTTTGTGATCTGACATAGCCATCCACTATTTTCATGTAACATCAGTTTTCCCATAATGATTTGGTTTTGGGAACCTAACCATGTTATTAAATAGGGGTACATAATAAGAAAGGGAGCTCTGGTGGGCTAATGGGTAAGGAGTTGCCCCGCCAACCCAAAGGCACCCAGATCAAATCCCTATTTTGAGGAAGAAAGATGGGCAGTCTCCTCTGCAATTTATCACCTCAGAAAACCCACTGGAGGGTCAACTATGAGTCCATTCCAACTTGAAGGCATACAAGATGATCATCAAATAATACTATTTCATTATTTATTATGAAAAACTAGGAAAAAAAATAATAAGGCCCCCGCAATTGATGGCATACCAGCTGACATATTTCAACAGACACTGCCCTGGATGTGCTCACCAAGCTGTGCCAAGAAATATTGAGGAAACCATCTGGCCAACTGACTGGAAGAGATCTATACTTATTCCCATTCCAAAGAAAAGTGATCTGACAGAGTATGGAAATTATCAAACAGTATCATTGATATTACATGCAAGCAAGATTCTGCTAAAGATTATTAAAAAAATTACTAAAACATCATATCAACAGAGAACTGCCTGAAGTGCAGGCTTGATTTAGAAGAGACTATGGTACTAAGATTTTAGCTGAAAGTAGGGAATACCAGAGGAATGTATATCTGTGTTTCATTGACTATGCAAAGGCATTTGACTATGTGGATCACAACAAACTGTGGCTGACTCTGAGAAGAATGGGAA
>NW_006399824.1:1878786-1908048 GCF_000299155.1 Elephantulus edwardii | reverse complement strand
AGAGCAGAGTTTAGGGCTGTTGTACATAGGGTCGCTATGAGTTGCAAGTGACTTGACAGCACATAACAACAAAAACAACATGGTACTAGGGGTATTATAGCTAATGTCAGATGGATCTTGGCTGAATGCAGAGAGTACTAGAGAAATGTCTGTGTTTCATTGCCTATGCAAAGACATTTGACTGTGTAGGTTTCAACAAACCGTGGCTGACTCTGAGAAGAATGGGAATCTCAGAAGATTTGATTGTGCTTATGGGAAACCTAAACTTGGACCAGGAGGCAGTCGTCAGAACAGAGCAAGGAAACACTACATGGTTCAAATTTGGGAAGGGTGTGTGCCAAGGATGTGTCCTATCTCCATATCTTTTCAGTCTTATGCAGAACAGATTATCTGGTAGGCTGAGCTCTATGAGGAGAAATGTGTCATCAAGATTGGAGGTCAACTCAACAAAAATCTATGTTATGCAGATGACACAGCCCTGCTTGCTAAAACTGAGGAAGACCTAAAGTGCTTGCTACAGAGGGTCAAGGACTGCAGCCTTTCAATATGGATTGAAACTCAACATCAAGAAAACAAAGATTCACACCTCTGGGCCGACTGGCCCAGATAATAGATGGTGAAGATATTGAGGTCGTTAACAGCTTCAGTTTGCTTGGTTCTACAATCAATACTCTTGGTATCAGCAGCCAGGAAATTAAAAGATGAACTGCATTGGAAAAGTCTGCTGTCAGAGACCTCTGAAGGTACTGAAGAGCAATGATGTCAGTCTGGAGACTAAGGTGCACCAATTACTTGCTATGCATCAGAAAGCTCGACAATGACTAGGAATGATAGAAGGAGAATTGATGCCTTTGAGCCATGTTGCTGGAGAAGTATTTTGATTATACCATGAACTGCTAGGAGAACGAACAACTTTGTCTTAGAGAGGGTGAGGCCAACCTGCTCCTTGGAAACAAGGATTCTGAACTTTCATCTGACATACTTTGGACATGTTGCAAGGAGGGACCTGTCCTTGGAAAGGGACGTCATGCTGGGGAGGGTGGAGGGACAATGCAGGAGAGAAAGACCCTAGACGAGATGGATTGATTCAGTCACTGGGGTAATGGGGATAGGTGCATCAGAGACAATAAGATTGGCACAGGATAGAGCAGGGTTTACGGCTGTTGTATATAGGGTCACTATGAGTAGCAGGAGACTCAACAGCACATAACAACACATCCCCGTAATGCCCAACTCCATCTTTGTCTAAAATGTGCTTCTGTAGATTACAGGGAAGAAACCCTATGAAGCAGTTCTCCTCTGTAACACGTGGGGTCACCTTAAGTCTCACCGTATCATGATGGATGAACATGCTAAGAGAAAGACTTAACCTTTCAAGGCCCACATGCCAACCAAGGAACAGGTGCAGCCTGGGACCTGGTCTCCAGCACTGGCTCTCTCCGGCTTAGACAGGCCCCAGTTGGCACCAGCCTGCTTCTCTGTCCCCAGGACTGGTAGAGGTCCTTGAACTAGATGACTGTTACATGTTCTGTCTTCCTGGAGCAGGCATGAGAGGGAGGGGGGGGGTCTCCCACAAGTTGTAAAGCACATTGCCATTCCTCCTAAGCCCTTTGCTGAGAAGTCAGAAACAGCCCAGCTCTGGAAAACGCTCTCCCCCATCACCCAGAGTGACAGCCTGCCCCACGCCTGCAGCCACCACGCTGTCAGCCTCTCGTCAGCCCAGGCACAGCCCCTCGGCCAGTACTCGCACGCATGCACACACGTGCGCAGATATTAAAGCCATATTTCTGGTTGCTGGGAAGGCATGGTTGTCACTTCCTCTGCCCTCGGCAACCCGCTGGTCCAACTCCCCCCCACTTCCCCGCCCTGCCGAGGAGCACCATCCGTTTGTATTTATATAGATAAATCGGCCCAGCTAATTAAAGTTCTCTTGCTGGAGAGTGAGGGAATTAATAAAAGAACTTGGAAGGGAGCCGACCAAAAGCTGGGACGCTTGGAGCCAGAGCCAGAAGCTGCCACAGCAAAGGAGGCCAGGGGACCCAGCCAACCACCTCTCCCCATCCAGAGGGACATGTGAGTCCTCTAGGATGTGGCCTGGCCCCTGCCTGCAGGGAGCACTCAAGGCCCCAGAAATGAGGGCACTGGAAGTGACACGTGCACAGTATCTTTTGTGTTACGACACTTCACATGTGCCTTCTCTTATCCTCATTGTATGTGCTTGAAGCTCTGAGGCCTTAGGGCTGCTGAAGGGAGAGGGAATCAGGTACAAGGACTCTAGTGGCAGGCAGGCAGGGTTTGAATCCTGGTTGTTCCCCTTACAGGTGTGCAATCTTGTGTGAATTACTCTGCTGCTCTCTACCTCTGTTTACTTATCTGTAAAATGGGAGCATTATAGGCTAGGAGGATTAACAGATTTATCCTCTGACACGTGGTAGCTATCAGCTCTGTTACTGCCTGCCTGACAGACATGTCCCTGGGTGGCACAAATGGTAGGCTACTGAAGGGTATCAGAGTCCACCCAGCCGTGGCACAGAGGAGAGGCCTGCCTATCTGTTTTTGTAATGATTCCAGTCAAGGAAATCCTATGGAGCAGCTCTGATTTGTAGCACATGGGACCATCCTGGATGGAGATTGATTTCTCACCAACGGGTCTGGTTTGGCAAAACATGGTCACAGAGTGCAAAGTCTCTGTGGTTGTGACATAGAGGGGAGGTTTCTTCCAGTGAGCAGAGAAGTCTCCTGTCCTGAGCTTCTGGGATAACAGGGCACTACTAGTCTGCAGGTTGACCCCAGCACACTAGGCTAGAAAGCAGGCCCATAGTGCCCAGAAACTCCTCCAGGCAGGCTTTAAGCGTAACTGATGGCTACAGCCTCCAGGCCAAACCCTTTTCTTCTGCCTCATACAGCAGCTGCCTGATGCCTGCCAGGAGCCAGGGTTTGCCTTTGAGATAAATTCTGACTAATCTCTTTAGCTGGAGATGAGGGCTCCTGCTGCAGCTCCCTAGCCTGAGGCTGTTTGTCCCCCTGTCCCCACATCCTATATCTCCCAGCTTCTTTTCCACCTCTCTGGTCTCAGAGACTCTAACATCCTTGCTGCTCGGGACAGAGCGGAGAGAACAGCCTCAAGAGTTGTATTCTTCACAATATTTCCTTTGCGTTTTCCTAAATCCTTGCTCATACACGACAAGGTGGCCAGTGGGAACCTCCAAGTTGGGGCTAAAGGAGCTGGACGGGCCTGCTGTGCTTCTAGCTAACTGTGACGGGAATCCTGTTCAGCCCAGGTCCCCAGCTCACCCTTTATCTAAGCACAGCTTTGTAGCTCAGGATCCTTGAGTTTTCAGATGTAATTGCAGAGAGCAAAGAGGGAGGAGCCACGATTTATTGCAGGTCTGGATCCAGTTCAGGGATGGGGTCTGGGAAATCTTGAACACAGACCCAGAACTCCCTTAAAGCCCCCCAGACCTCCTCAACTCAGACAGAGAATGGAAGCTGAGGTCCTGAACCCCTGGATGGGCCGCTAGCCTGTTCTACCTTTCTTCACCCAGCCCCAGCCCCACAGGGGGCACTCACACCCCTCGCCAGATGTCAGCAAAGGTCTGTCCTAAGCCACCTCCTTTCAGTCATACCCGTCTCAGTTCACATGTTCCTCCTCTGAGAGGCCAGCTCTGACCACCCAAGCTGAGAAAGCCACCCCCCAAGCCTCTTCTCAATGTCATTTTGTCTTCATTTTTTAAAACATTAAAATCCTATTCATTACCAGTAGTGTGTGTGTGTAGAACCGTGCTAGGGTTTCCCATAGCTGATTCTTTCTAGCCATAGATTATCAGGCCTATTTTCTAAGGCATCTCTGGATGCACTTGACCCACTTTTTTTCGCTAGTAGCTGAGTGCTTAACTGCTTGTGCCACCTGGGGGCTTCTTGGCTTCATGGCATTTCCCATTCTTGAAAATTTCTTATTTGCTCACAGTGCTGTTTCTTCCCACAAAAAAACCCAATGTTCCTTCATTTGATGACAGCCCTGGCTCTGGCATAGTAAATATTTCATGAAGGAAGTGCAACCAGAGTGCTTCTTAGAGGCAAGGATGGTGAAATGCCATCTCCCTTCCTTTGGCCATGTTGTTGGGAGGAACATGTCCTCAGAGAGAGAGACAGACACATCATGTTTGGGTAGAGGGCTGGTGAAAGAGAGGAAGACCCTCGGTGAGACGGATTGACCCAGCGACTGACACAATGGGATCCTGAGGATGGTGTGGGGTAGGGCAAGGTTTGGGTCTGCTGTTCACAGGGCCACTATGAGCCATAGCCGACCTGATGGCACCCAACATAGAGAAAAACAAGAAGTAAGGGAATGGATGAGCGAGTGGAGCCATGGCTGGACCACTCAGGAGGTGGACACCCATGCAGTCCACAGAGGAGGGCAAGGCCAGGCCAGGCCACCCCAGGAAACAGCTGGACCTGCTGGAGTCAAACGCCCTTGAGCTGGTGTCTCCTGTTTGTCAGTTCACGCTGGCAAGAGTCTGGTCCCCAGGGCCCTCAGCAACTAGTGGAGCAAAGCAAGGGCAGCCCGAGGAGGAAGGATGAGCCAGATATAGCTTTGGGACAATGAAAAAGCGAAGGCCACAGGAAGGAGCAGAGGGGGAGAGGCAAGTCCAACACTGCACAGGACCATCACTCATCGGCAGGATGGTCCCATCCAGGTGGCTCTGTCCCGGCTGCCTCATCCTTCCCGTTATCACTCAGCACAGTGACGCCAGGAAAACCCAGCCCCTGGCGGCCCTGGGGCCCTCCACCCTGCAACACCACTGCTCAGAGCACTCATTGTGCTTTGGCCAGAGAGAGGGGCTCACCTAGAGCCAGGGACTTGCCACGGGGCAGAGGACAGACCCCAGGTCTCCTGGCTCCCAAGTCAGGCTCTTCCCAAGGCCCTAGCACCTTTCAAAGATGTGTGTATCTGCACCTCCTCTCCCACCCCACCCCCTCAGGCTCAGTCACCTATTTCTAGGCTGCGCTTACTGCCTATGGCCTGGTGTCTGAGCATCAAAGCCTAAAAATAAAAAGACAGATTGTCCACTTTGGCTGTAATTACCGCCTAAAAAGGCCCAGTGGGGAGAAAGAAAAAGAGGAGGGAGAGAGGGGAAATCTCAGAGTTGAACATCCATTACCAGCAGACAGGCACCAGGAGGGAGGGACTCTCAGGCCTCCAGTCCCCACCCGCCCTCTCAGCTCACCAAGCAAGTTGGGTCCTGACCTCAGATCAGATGGAGACAGGGAGACAGGGCAAGCCACACAGGAGCCATACCAGGGCTGCTCCCTGCTGGGTGACCTTGCTTGAGACTCAATATTCTTATGTATACAATGGGATTATTTATATACACAACAAATAGGCACTGAGTACCTACTATGTGCTGATGAGGTGACTGGGAAAAAAAGATAGGCAACTCCTCTGACATATTTGTGTACATGGGAAGTAGACTTGTTCATGGGACCGGGGGAAACTACTTGAGACTAGGGGTCAAGAAACAAGGAGCGAGCACTCCTGGCAAATGAGAGCCTCAAGTTGATATAAGTTTGGCAGCTTGGCCTGATCGTAGGGACAGCAAGACGGTCTGTGTGTCTGGAATTTCATGAGCAAAGAGGTAGATCCTGGAGTCATTTTACAGAGGTAGATGGGATGGATTCATGAGAACCCCCAGAAAGTAAAGTACCTTCTACTCGAGATACAACAAGAAACTACCGAAAGCTCTTGGGAGGGACAGTGATGAGTCTGGGCAAAAGTTTGGCCAAGATAACTGGGGAAATCACATGACTAGGGGGCTCTGGTGGCGAAGTCCATAGGGAGCGGTGCTACTGCCCCAGTGTTCACACCTCTCTGCTGGTTCAAACCCACCAGCAGCACTGAGGGGAAAGATAGGCAATCTCCTGCTGTGAGATTTACAGGCAGGTTTACAAGTTGCTTCCAACTTGATGACAAAGACTTTGGCACTTTTACTTTGTCATATGAACAGATCATAGCTTCAGGGTGGGATGGAAGGACAATGAAGAGGTTATTGCAGCAGCTGAGAGCAGAGATGACAGTGGCTTGGCCTGGAATGATAGTGGTGGCCATGGGGAGGAGATGGTGAGAGGATATCATTTTGTATTTTAGCCACAAGTTTGTAATGGACTGGATGGAGAGGAAGGGAGAGAATACAAGAGAAGATGATCCGAGGCTTTGTGATTAAGCAATGCGTCGGTGTCCAAAAGGGCAGAGACTTCTTGTTTGGAGTGGTGATGAATGCATCAGGAGTTCTCCTTTGACAATGAGCATATTGGGATGTCTGCACGAAGCCCCTGTGAATAGGAAAATGCACCTGGAACTAAGGGTCATGGGCCAGATAGCAGACAAATGTGGAAGTCATCAGCAAGAAGTTAGTCATTAAAACCACAGAACTGGGTGAGTTGACCTAGGAAGGGAGTGTGGATGGAAATGGGAAGAGACACTGGGCTGAGGTCTGAGGGCTCTCCAACGGTCAGAGGTTGAGCAGAGGACAAGCTCAAAAAAGGGACCAGAGAGGAACAGCCAGTGAGGTATGAGGAGAAGCAAGTGAGGAGACTGTCCCCAGGAAGGAGTGACCCTCTGGACCACATGCTGTTGGACATCAAGGAAGATGAGGACAGCAGTGGTGCCATTGGGCATGGTAACATTAGAACTCAGAGAGGGGAGAGTGGGGTGCAAGGCATCTTAAAGGAAATGCAGACAGCAATAGGAGGTGTTCTTCTCTTCAAAGAGCTGCAGGCATGTAGAGGAAAGTGGAGATGTACTGTTAGGTGGAATAAGTGGGTCTTATTTGATGGTCCACAGGAACCAGCCAATCTCCAGAGAGTGGCTCATGGAACATTGTTTGAGAAACTGAAGAGAGATAGGAAAGGAGGTAGAGCACTGTGGCCAGGAGGAGAGGCAGCATGGACTGAGCAGTGGCCTCTTTCCTGACCTGGCAAGAGGCCACAGTGCCTTGACCATGCTGGGGGCAAACACAGTCCCAGGGACAGCGGCTACTCCTGCTCTGCTGCGTTACTGGTCCATGGTGCCCCAGGGATGGGCCTGCAGGAGGCAGATCCCCTGGGAGCTCAGGAGTGGGGATCAACAGTCTCCATCAGGGAGGACAAGAAGCAGGACGCTCTGGGCCAGGTGGTCCTGAGCTAGGCTCGGAGAGGACAGGCCTGGATGAAAGGACTGGTTACAGCTCTGTGACCCAGGGGATGTGTGCTGACCTTGTTTGTCCTGAGCGCCGTCCCTGCCCATCACTCGCTTTGCTCTGGTTCACAGAGGACTGATTTGCAGGATGTGTCACCAGGTTCCAGTGTAACTGGCTTCTGATCAGATTGGGCTAATGAAAGGCATCGCTGAGATGCTGGTGGGGGCAGGGGGAAGAAGGGAAGGCTGAGGGCGTTCCACCCTCTCTCTCTCTCTCTGTGCCTTGGGTGGTGTCTCCGGTCTTCTCTGGAACTCCTGAGAACACACCCACTGTGGCTCCAGCTTCACCCTGCATAGGGTGGTAACAGCTTCCTGCCAATGTCCTCTGCATCCCTCTGCCCCTGTCTCCTCCCTCACCTGTGAAGCCATTCCCAGCACTTAATCCCCACACTGTACCTTCTCAAAGCTGTTCTTCCTAATTTGAGCCTGACTGGTACAGCCTGGCTCCTCTGATCTTGCTCCCCTGAAAAATCTGAAAAATGCCGACAGTATCTCCCTCACTGCGTGAGGATGAAAAGGGATACAGGATGTAAACACACCTCGACAAATGAAGAAGACAAGAGTGTGGCGTTCAATTACGTGCATTCATTTCCCAACTGCCTGAGCTGCAAGCTGGGACACCCCACAGATCCTACACAGCCCCGGCTCATTGGCCTCAGCACTCTGAGGTGCAGGCCGGCTTGGAGTAGCAACCCTAGAATCAACTCAACAAGGGTAACCTTTGGCACCCACCTGCCCAGTACTTCGGTGTCTAGCTCTAAGCTAAATATTAAACATCATTCCCTCCTATAATCCTCACAGCACCCCGAGAAGAACCCCACTGCTGTCAAGTCAGTTCTGATTCATGGCGACTTCCCACTGGGTGTATCTTCATGGGAGAAGATTGCCATCTTCCCTCCTTTAGATCCATTGGTGAATTTGAACTGCTAACCTTTCAGGTAGCCACTTAACATGTAACAAACTACACTACCAGGAATCCTTCACGGCAACCCTTATTGTTGTTAGATGCCATCGAGTTGGGTGTGACTCATAGCAACCTTATAAACATCAGATCTGAACCCTGTCCTATCCCGTTCCATCTTCATTATCTCTACCACATTACAACCCACTGGGACAGTCACTGTGTCAATCCATCTCCCTGACCTCCTCCTTCACTGACCCTCCACTTTTCCAAGCATGATGTCCTTTTCCAAGGACCGGCCTCTTCTAAAGACATGAGCAAGCATGAGACAAAGTTTCACCATCCCACCCTGGCTGAAATCTCTCAAGACATGTTTGTTCATATATATATTTGGCAGTCCATGGGATATTTGGTGCCCTTCTCCCACACAACTCAAAGGCTTTGATTCTTCTCCTGACATCGTTATTTACTGTCTAATTCTCAAATGCAGAGCAAGTAATTGAAAAGACCGTGGCTTGGAAGGCACACCTTAGTCTTTAAACTGACATCCTTGCTCTTCAGCACTTTGGAGCGGTCTCAATGCAAAGTCTTTGGAGACTTTACCAATGCAAAATGTCTCCTGCTCTCCTGGAAGCTGGTGCCAAGATTGCTGGTTTTGGATTCAAGTAAGAGGAAATAATATACAATTTCTATCTTTTGTCCATCTCTCATGATGTTGCCTATTGGCCTCATGGAAAGGATTTTTGTCTTCTTGATGAGGAGTTGTGATCCATACTGAAGGCTGTCATCCTTGATCTTTTTCAGCAAATGCCTCAAGTCCTCCTCCCTTTCAGCAAGCAAGGTTAAGACATAAGTAATATTATCAACTCTTTTCTCCATTTCACAAGATGGGAATATTAGGAGCTTAGGAAAGATCTGACAACTGGTGGTAGTGAGAAGGTTGGTGAGTTGATGAGTTCCTGCAGGTGCCTTAGACATATTTGCTTCTGAATAAGGTGAGTGGTGACCTTCAGGGACCACATAGATGTGCCCTGGACAATTCCAGAGGAGCCATCCCTGCCCTGGCCTGTGTACACAGAGTCCCATGGAGCTGGGCAGAGGGCAGCATGCTTGGACAGAGGAGGAGGAGGTTTCTCTGGTTTGGGGACTGCACACAGCTGTGGGAAGTGAACTGACTCGTCTGGGGAAGTGGCTGAGATCCAATCCTGGGCCCTTGGCCATGGAGAACTGACAGCAGGAAAGCAGGCTAAAGGGAGCACCTTCCACCCACTTATCCCACTGTTGAGCCCCTAAACAGACCTGTTGATTGAGGAAGAAGATGAAGATCTGGAAGCCACAGCAGCCTGAAGTCCAGGCTACAGGAAAATGCAGAGTAGCAGGGGCACAGTGCTTGACCTGGCCCTGACAAGCCCTGGAAAAACCACAGTCTGAAAAGGTGGTCAAGTTCCAACAAGTTTTTTATTTCCAGCAAGACCCTATTTTAGTAGCTTTCAGCTATTGTTTTCTTTAGAAAGAAAAGGGCTTAATAAGAGCATTTAATGTAACATGACTCTTCTGTGGGCAATGATTTCATCTTGCTTAGATCCACAATCAACACTCTTGGCACCAGCAACCAGGAAATCAAAAGACAAGTTTAATTAGGAAAATCTACTGTCAACGACCTCTTCAGAGTGCTAAAGAGCAGTGGTGCCAGTCTAAACATTAAGGAGCATCTAATCAAAGCCATGGCCTTTTCAGTTGCTTATTGTGCAGGACAGTGACTAGGGATGATAGAAGAATCACTGATGCCTTTGAACCATGATGTTGGAGAAGAGTACTGAATAGCCCATAGACTGCTATGAGAACAGACAAATCTATCCTGAAGAAAGTGAAATCAGGGGGTTCCTTGGAGACAAGGATAGTGAAACTCCATCTCACATACTTTGGAGGTGTTGTTAGGAGAAGCCCATCCCTGGAGAAAGATATCGTTCTTGGCAAAGTGAATGGCAGTGAAAGAGAGGAAGATCCTCAATGGGATGCACTGACACAGTGACTTTAACAATGGGGTAAAGTGTGACGGATGGCGAGGCTGGCTCAGTACAGAGAAAGCTAAGCTTCAGGGCTGTTCATAGGGCCAGGATGAGTTGGAGTTGCCTTGATGGCACAGAACAACAAGGAGCTTATTACCCCTCCTGTCCTGTTTCTCTCCCCTCCCTCCCCTCCTGTTTCATGAAAGAGTCCGGTGGGAGGGCATGTTCAGGGACAGCTGAGCTGTGAGCTGTGACATGTGTGATCTGTGATGTGTGGGCTCATATACATGCCCCCCTCCAGAGGGCTGGGTCACACCTTCTTCATCTTTGTGCCTATTTCCCCTCCTCTGAGTTCCCCACAAAATGTCATTGAACATCATTTGGAAGCAGCCACTCCGTTACCCTCGCCCTACTTCTGTTCTGCAAAACAATCTTGGGAGAGTGCTCATCTCTATTTCTCTTGAAGGAGCCAAGATTCAGCGATGGGTACAGTGGAGGCCACAAAGTGGGAAGAAAACAAGAGATCTGCAGGGAGTGGGCAAGTCCAAGCGACTGTCATAACATCAATGGAGCCCCAGGAGTGCAAGGGAATGATGATGGGGGCTGGAGTTTCTGTCAAGTGCCCAGGGAGAGAGGCTCTTACTGCAACCCCAGCCATGCCTCCCCACACACTGTTCCCTCACCTCCCAACCATGAAGCTAAGGATGAGTCAGGAAGCCAGCGCAATCTCTCTTGTTCACTCTGTATGCTGGTGTTCCCACCCTAAAGTCTTCACCATTCCATCTAGTGACTGGTGGCCTGGCATACAACAGTCACGTGGTGTCAAGCCAGGGTATCCTTAGAGCCATCAACATTGATTGGCGTAGACTGAGCCCATTTCGCTCCTGTGGGCTGGCCCAGCTATAGCCCCACCCTGTGACTGTCCCAGCCTGGCCATTAATACCCAACAAACTTTCAGAGAGCCTCGAGACTCTTAGAGTTTCCCAGGCTCCACCCTCTGCACATCTGCAGGTGAATACTGAGGCCCAGAAAGGCCAGGCTTTCAGCTGAGGTTTCCTCCTCTTTTCTGTGGCTTCCACAAGTGCAGCACTTGGGTCACCTTGCTAGTCACAGCTGCCACTCTGTTTAGACAGGTGCTGCAGTGTAGTCCCTGTACAAGTGATAATAATGAAAGTGGGCGAGACAACAGTGTTTGAATGACACACCTCATGCCCAGCCATGCCTTGTCTGTTGTCAGGGGCTTGCACGTTGCTATAATGTTGAGCGTGTTGCAAAGGAACTTTGAGACTGAGGTGGAAGGGCCTAGTGACGAACTTCAAAAAATGAGCTCGTAAAAACCCTCGGACCTCAACTTTCCAATCTGTAGCCAACCATGGGGATGGCGCCGGAAAGAACCAAGCTGTTGTGCATGGGGTCACCGGAGTTGGCATCAACTAGATGGCAGCTAACAACGACAACAACAATGAAAGTAAAGATAAGTATCACACACACACACACACACACACACACCCCGTTTCAGGACCACTTGCTATGTGCTAAGTAACCCATTAAGCTTTCTGCACACATTTCATTTAGTCCTCATAACAAACTCTCATCTTAGGGCCTATTATTATCATCTCCAGTTTATAGAAGAGGAAAGGGATGTCGCAGAAGGTTAAACAATGGGCTAAAATCACCCAGTGATGAAACCAGCATTCCTACCTGTGTCTGCTCGACTCTGTGACCAGAGTGCTGGGGAGCCTGGGCTTCAGGCTTCAGTCGCCTCCAACTCATCATCTTTTTCCTCAATAAACGTTTTGTCGTGGTTTGTCCTAAGCGCCTGTCTTGTGCCACCTAAGGAGTTCTGGTGGCACAGCAGTTAGGTGCTTAGCGGCTAATCTGAAGTCATGGTGGTCCAACCCCATGGAAGGAAGTGAAAGTCCATTTCTGTGAAGATTTACAGCCTCAGAGTCCCTGAGGCGGTTCCACTCTGTCCTACTAGGTCATTATGAGCCAGAATCAGTTTGATGACAATGGGTTTAGTTTAGGCTGTGCCAGGCCAGACTCTGAAGATACAGAGGTGAATTATGTCAAATCCCAAGCCTTTTTGAGATATAAAGGGTAAAGTTCTTGAAAGTAGATAGGCATGTTTTTGGCTAGAGAGACTTGTGGGAATCTGCTCCCATCAATTTGCTGGTTAACCTTTAACACGTCACTTCTCCATCCACCCCACGCCCCACCCCCATCTGGGAAATGGGCCTCAGAGGCTGAGGCCACAAAAAGCTAATGAGATAATGGCCAGGACAAGGCTCTGGGAAGTGTGTTAAGTGCTACATGTGTGAGGCCCCATTAAAGCCATTATCTGCCAGCGGGGTGGGCCCACCTCAACTAGAGGCCTGGAATGACTGCAGAAGGACATCCTCCATCCAGGGTGGTGGGAGGCAGCAGCTCTTACCTGGGTGGCACATCCTCCCTGGAAATGTGGCATGTCCCAAGTGAATCTCCTCCCACCCCTGCCCCCCTGCCCCCTCATAGTAGCTCAGGCCACTGTCCTGCTATTTCACTAATGTCCTCTAATGGGCCCATTTAGCAGCCTTGTCTGGGCTGTCACCGCAGCAGCTAATTGCCACTCCTCCTCCAACCTCATAAGGCCTCCATAATCAGCCAGCATTAACGGGGTAGCGGACACTGTGCTTTCACCAGCTCTGCTCCAATCAGCCAAAGCGAAGGCCTCAGCCAATGACCTTCCAGCTATCATTCCCCCCCCCCCCCCGTGCCCCTCTACCAGCCTCCATGGAGCAAGTTCAAGGAGCAGAGTCAATAGGCAGAGAACGCTTGGCAGAGGAGTGAGGCGAGGAGCCAGGGTGGCCTTGAAGTGGTATAAAATCGAAGTTCTGCCACAGGCCCCAAACAACTGACCATGTAGTATGAAGGAAGCAGGGCTCAGAAATAATTTCTAGGTTGTTGTTGTTGCGTGCTGTCAAGTCGAAACCAACCCGTAGATGACCTTCCAGCAGGTTTGCAGAGGCAGTAAATCACATGGGAGGAAATTGCCTATTGTTCCCCATGAAGCCGCCTATGGGTTCGAACCACGTGTCATTGAGATTGAAGCACAGCTTCTTACCACCAGGCCATCAGAGCTCCTTAGTTTCTAGGGCTGTTGTTGTTGAGTACCATGAAGTCGGAATCTACCCATAGCTGACCCTTTGGTGAGTTTTCAGAGGAAATTAATCAAATGGGAGGAGATTGACCATCCTTCTCTAGCAGAGCAACTGCTAGATTTGAACCACGTGCAGCACAGCTTCTTACCGGTAGGTCACCAGCACTCCCTAGAGCTCTGGGTTTGTAGGCACCAACAGTGCACTGAGATTCATCTGGCAGCTAACTCACGTGGACTGATGAGAAGATGAGCATGCGCAGAGGATGTGAAGGCTCTTTCTTGGTCAACCCTTTCCAGGTCTGTATAGAGAGCTGGGCTATGCACCCCCAGTTGTTCAACTCTGGATCTGGCTCTGTGGGTGCTTCCTTTAATCTCTCCAAACCCCTCCTTTCAACAAAATTAATCATCTTCTGGGACTGTAAGACACCCTGAGTTTGTTTTCAGGCAGAAAGCTCTGCTTGAGACCAGAGTCCTTGAACCATGAAATAGTGCCTTTGACCAGAGGATTCTGATGTGCTAGGCTTTAGAAGAGACTCACTCTCTAACAAGACATTGTTGTGACTGTTGTTGTTGTTGTAGGTGTCACTGCATTGAGTATGACTCTTAGAGACCCTGTGAACAACAGATCTCGTGCTGTCCTCATAATCTTTGACATGCTGAAGCCCATTGCTGCAGTCATGGTGTCATCCACCTGGTTGAAGGTCTTCCTCTCCTTCCTGTGCCTCCAACTTCCCAAGCATGGAGTCCCTCTCCAAGGAAGAGCGTCTTCTAGCAACATGCCCAATGTAATCAGAGAAAGGACAGGGTCTTGTGTCTAGTAACATCATAAACTTGGGAATCCACAGCTTCCCACTGGAATCCCACCTGCCCTCTCAAAGGCCAGTGAGAAGACTAAATGGCCAAGGAAGATTCAGCTTTGGAAAAATCGACTGATACAATAAACTATATTTATAGAAAAAGGGAAAAGAATCACATAATCTTCTCAATTAATGTAGGAAAGGTATTTAACAAAAATCTAACCCCTTTCATGAATAAAACACAATGAACCGTTCAACAAACTAGGAATAGAAGAAAAAGTCCTCAATGTATTAAAGGACATTTAGAAAATAAACAAACTCAGAGCCAGCATCGTACTCAATGGACAAAGACTGAGGGCCTTCCCTTTAAGACTAAGAACAAGATAAAGATGCCACTTTCACCACTTCTACTTAATACTATAGTAGAAATCTTAGCCAGAGTAACATTGTGAGAAAGAGAAATAACATATATCTGTTATGGATTGAGTCGTATCTCAAAAAATGTGTTATAAATCCTAACCTCTATATCTTTGATTATAACCCCATCTGGAAATGAGAGGGGGGTTTGTGTTATTGGGGGGTTTTAAATTTTATACTAGTTTATTTACAAAATTTGAATACATTATTTTCGAGAACAGATTCTTTCAATTTCCCTCACACCCCCATCAAATTGTACAACCCCATGATTAATCCCCCCCCCCAACATCTTCATCCCTTTGCTTTCAACCTTTCTGACCTCTCTTGGATCCTTATACTCATTCTACAAATATGAACCAGCTATTCCACTACTTGGAATATACCCTGAGAAAATGAGAACTGAGGCACAAATGAAGATTTGTACACCAGTGTTCATTGCAGTATTATTCACCATTGCAAGAACATGGTAACAGTCCAAATGTCCAACCACAAACAAATGGCTTGAGAAATTATGGTACATTCACACAATGGAATACTATACAACATGCAGGAGCCATGATTTTATAAATTATTCCCAACTTGGGAAGGACTGGAGAGCATTATGCTGAGAGAACTAACTCAGTCCCACAAGGATAAATGTTGTATAAAACCATTCATGGGAATGAGGTTTTTTTTAAATGTTAGTGAGACAGTATCAGAGCAATATAGGGTATATCTTAAGTCGTTCTCTTTTGAAATATGAAAGAGTTTAATCAAGCAAATATGCCAGCAGAGATGAGAAGAGATGGTTTGAACTGAGTCACCTCAAAGTATATAATGATGTAATGTGGAAGTTTTACAATGATCCTCTATTACGTGATCAACTAAATGGCTATAAATTAATTAAGGGTAGGATGCAACACCCTTAATTCCATCACAGTCCTAAGTATGCAAGAGATGAAAAGAGAATAGAGAAGGGGATTCCCCAGTACCTCCAACACAGAAAAGCTGGGCATATATCACATTCTTTGGATCTAGTTCCCAGTGCTAGGAGGCTCTCAGACACAGGGGCAGGCCAGACATTGGAGAGCTACAAGGAATTCCTGGCTTACAGGTGCTGAAAGGAGACACACAGAGAGAAAGCCTTCTCCTACATTGATTTTAGACTTCTAGCCTCTTAAACTGTAAAAGAATACATGTATGTTGTTAAAAGTATCTCTTAAAACAACTATGAGATATCATCTCACTCCAGTAAGAACGGCAAAATTCTGCAGAGCAGCAAACAACAAATGCTGGTAAGGTTGTGGGGAAACTGAAACCCTTATTCACTGTTGATGGGAATATAAATTGGTGTAACCACTACGGAAGGTAGTATGGCGCTTTCTCAAAACGTTGCAAAAAGAAATACCATTTGACCCAGCAATTCCATTACTGAGAATATACCCTAAAGAAACTATAACTGCCACCCAAGCAGATATATGCACACCCATGTTTATTGCTTCTTTGTTCACAATAGCAAAGAACTGGATACAACGCAAGTGCTCATCAACAAACAAATGAATAGAGAAGCTGTGGTATATTAACACAATGGAATACTACGCTGCATTGGAAAAACAAGGAACTCATGAAATATAATACAAAATGGGTGACCCAGGAAGACATTAAGCTGAGTGAAATATCTCAGTAACAAAAAGACAAATACTGTATAGTGTCACTGTTGTAAAACGGGACTGACATCGGGGGTTGGTGAACTGGGGGGAGGGGTGGACAGAGATGAAAATGTACAACAATGAATGAACAGGGGAAAATGAAATGGGAAAAATATTATGTAATATACATGTATATATTACATCTATATTACAACTGTAATATAATATATATTACATATATAATATATATACGTATATACACACATACATACTCACGTTGCATTAAAAAAAGGAACTGTAAAAAAATCAATAACCCTTTTAAACTGTTCTCTCCCTCATCTGTTTCAATAGTGGAGTGTACTCAGTGGGTGTGTGTATGTGTGTATACCAAATGAAAGAATTTTTCTTTTACTTTTCAAAGAAAGGAGGGAACTTGGTGGGGAGGGGTGGGCAGGGAGAAAAGTGCAACAATGAATGAATGGAAATCCAAAATCTCTGTAAACGTTCATGAAAATTAATTAAAAAAGGGGGGGAATATTGAAAAAAGTCAATAAATTTTTTGAAAAATAAAAGATTGACTCAAAAAAGAAAGTGTCCACTTGTAATATCTGCTATAGCAGCACTAGGTAGCTAAGACTGATGCCAAGTCACATACAGACTGTTTGGCAGCAGAAGCTCAAAAAAGACAAACTTTCCTCCAGAGTCAACAAAGGACAGAAAACCTTCCTCTAGAGCCAGCACCTTAAATGTAAACTTCTATCTTTCTAAATAATAATAATAATAATAATAATAATAATAATAATAATAATAATAAAAGCCTGATTTGTTTAAGCCATTTGTTTCTGGTATTTATGTTATGTTGTTATTATTGTTATGTGCCATCTAGTTGCCTGCGACTCATAGCGACTCTATGTACCCTCCACTCTATCTTGTGCCAATCTCACTGTCTCTGACATACCCACCCCAATTACACCAGTCACTGAATCAATCCACCTCACCCTCCCAAGCATAACAACCTTCTCCAAGGACTGGTTCCTCCTTGCAACATATCCAAATTATGTCAGATGAAACCAGAATCCTAGCCTCCAAGGAGCAGCCTGATTTAACCCTCTCCTGAATTAACCTGTTCGTTTTCTTAGAAGTCCATGGTATATTCAATACTCTTCTCCAACACCACAACTCAAAGACATCAATTCTCCTTCTCTTCTCCCTAGTCATTGTCCAGCTTTCTGACGCATAGCAAGTGGTTGCAAAGACCATGGCCTGTGTCAGGCACACATGTCTCCAGAGTGACACCATTGTTCTTCAGTACTTTGGAGAGGTCCCTAACCCTAACCCTAACCCTAACCCTAATCCATCACAATGTCTTTTAATTTCCTGGTTGCGGGTGCCAAGAGTGTTGACCATAGAGCCAAGCAAACTAAAGCTGTTAACAATCTCGATCTCTTCACCATCCTTCCTGATGCTGCCAAATGATCCAGTGGTGAGAATCCTTGTCTTCTTAAAATTAAGCCTCAGTCCATATTGAAGGCTGCGGTCCTTGATCTTCTTCAGCAAGTGCTTCATGTCCTCAGCAAGTAGGGTTGTGTCATCTGTATAATGAAGGTTGTTGATCAATCTTCCTCCAGTCCTGATGCCACACTTCTCCTCATACAGCCCAACCTCCTGGATATATGTTCTGCATATAGGTTGAAAAGGTATGGAGACAGAATACATACCTGGTGGACATCCTTCCCAATTTTGAACCATGCAGTGTTTCCTTGCTCTGTTCTGACGACTGACTCCTGGTCCAAGTGTAGGTTTCGCATTAGCACGATCAAGTGTTCTGGGATTCCCATTCTTCTCAGAGTCAGCCACAGTTTGTTGTGATCCACACAGTCAGATGTCTTTGCATAATCAATGAAACACAGACATTCCTCTGGTACTCCCTGCTTTCCATCTAACATTAGCTACAATATCCTTAGTACCGCAACCCCCTTCTAAAATCCTGCATGCTTGGCAGTTCTCTGTTGATGTGCTGTTCCAGTCATTTTTGGATAATCTTCAGCAGAACCTTGCTTGCATGAGATATCAATGATATTGTTCGATAATTTCCACACTCTGTTGGAGCACCTTTTTTTGTAAGGGGAAAAATATTGATCACTTACAGTCGGTTGGCCAAGTGGTTGACCTCCAGATTTCTTACACAACTTGGTGAGCACATCTAGGGAAATATCGGTTAGTTGAAATACATCAATTGGTATACCATCTGTTCCCGTGGCCTTATTTTTTGCCAATTCCTTCAAAGCAGCTTGAACTTCTTCCTACATCACCATAGGCTCTTGTTCATATGTTGTTTGATGAAATTCTTCTGTGTCTGCCAATTCCTTTCGGTACAGTGACTCTGTATACTCTTTCCATCTTCATTTAATACTTCCTGAATAATATTCTGCCCAAAGCATCCTTGATTATAGCAACTCGAAGTTTGAATTTGTTTGTCAGTTCCTTGAACTTAAGAAATGCTGAGCGAGTTCAGCCCTTTTGATTTTCTGACTCCAGCTCCTTGCACATTTCATTGTAATATTTTACTTGGTCTTCCTGCACACTGCCTTTTGAAATCTTTTGCTCACCTCTTTAATATCTTGAATTCTTCCCTCTGCTTTTGCTTCTCAGCTCGCTAGTGCAATATTCAGAGTCCCTTCTGACATCCATTTTGGTCTTTTCTTCCTTCTCTGTCTTTGTAATGACCTTTTGCACTCTTCCTGGATGATACTCTTGATATCCTCCAACAATTCATCTGGTCTTTGCTCATTGGTGTTCAAGGTCTCAAACCTGTTTCTGAGATGGTTCTGAAATTCAGGTGGGATAGACTCAAGGTCATATTTTGGTTCCTGTGGATTTAATTTTCCTTAGATTCAGCTTGAACTTGCATATGAGTAGTTGGTGGTCTGTTCCACAATCAGCATGTGGCCTAGTTTTCACAGCTGATATTGAGCTTCTCCAGTGGTTCTTTCCACAGATGTAATTAATCTAATTCCTATCATACCATCAGATGAAATCCATGTGTATAGCCTGCGTTTATGTTTCTAGCAGCACTAAATAGCTAGTGGTGGTGTTGTTCATTGTTGTTGTACACTGTAGAGTCAGAACCCATCCATAACTGACCCTCCAACAGGTTTTCAGAAATAGTTTTTCAATTGCAGACTTCCCATTCTTCTCCGGCGGAACAGCTAGTCAATTAGAACCGTGTGCTTTCGGGATTGCAGCACAGCAAAGTTCTGAAAGAGCTAGTACAGCATCCTAATGGGAAAGGAGAAGTAAAAGTGTTTCTTTTCCTATGTTGTTTTTATGTGCTGTTGCGCTGACGATGACTCATGGTGAACCTATAAACAATAGTTTTAAGCACCCTATCCTATGCCATCCTCACCAGTTCTGACACACTGAGCTCTTTTTTGTAATCACTGTGTCAATTCATCTAGTTGAGGGTATTCCTGTCTTATGCTGACCCTCCCCCTTTCCAAAAACAATGACCTTCCCCGAAGATTGGTCCCTCCTAACAACCTATGGGTGCCCAACGTTGTTGTGTGAGATGGAGTTTCAGAATTCTTACTTCCCAAGAGCACCCTGATTTCACTATCTCAAGGACAGATCTATTTGTGTGTTGTGTTGTTGTTGTTTTTTGTAGTCCATGGAATATTCAATACTCTTCTCTAGCACCACAACTCAAAGACATTGGTTCCTTTTCTGTCATCTTTAATCACTGTCCAACTTTCAAGTACATAACAAATACTTGAAAAGACTATGGCTTGGATAAGGTACACCTTAGTCTTCAAACTGACATCCTTGCTCTTTAGTACTCTAAAGAAGTCCCTGACAACAGATTTTAAATGTAATTGTCTTTGGATTTTTTGACTGCTCGTACTAAGGGTGTTGATTGTGGATCCAAACAAGAGGAAACTACTGACAACTTCAATCCATTCTCCATCTTTTATGGTGTTGTCTATTAGCTTGGTGCTGAGGATCTTTTTTTTTTTTTAAATAATGAGATACAATCAATATTGAAAGCTGTAATCCTTGACCTTCTGCAATAAGCACTTCAAGTCCTCCGCACTATCTGTGAGCAAAGTTGTGTCATCTACATAACATGTTCCTATAAACAGAAAATCCCAAAGAATCTACAAGAAATACATTAAAGCTAGCAAATTATTTTAGTGAAGTCACAGGCACAAAGTCAATAGACAAAAATCAGTTGGGTTTTTAAAAACCAGCACTGAGCACCCTTAAAAAGAAATTACAATATTATAATTGTGTTTACAATTTATCTAAAATATGAAAATAGGAATAAATTTAACCACAGAAGGGAAAGTCTTGCACATTGAAAAGTATAAGGCCTGTTTACCAGTGTTCATAGCAGCATTATTCACCATTGCAAGATTATAGAAATAGTCTTTATGTCCAACCACTACTGAATGGATTGAGAAATTGTGGTACATTCACACAATGGAATACTATGCAGCACTCAAGACCAATGATTTAAAAAATATTACATACCTTGAGAGAGACTGGAGAGCATTATGCTGAGTGAACTACTGCTGTTTCATAAGGACAAATACTGCATAAGATCAGTATTGTAAAAAGAAAAAGATAATAAGTAAGCCATGTATGGAGATCCAAGGTGGGAAGTAGTGGGGGTGGTGAGGATGAGTAGAGATGAAACCACAGGGTTGCACTGTTTGGAGTGGGTGTGTGTGGAAATGGGAAGGATCCAGCAGGTACCTGTAAAGACAGGGTAATGATAGGCAAAGTCCAATGGCGATTAATTCTATTAAACATAATGCATAGGAATGATTGTATGAACACACGTGAATGAAGAATAATGTCAAACACAATGTATACAAACTTTGTAAGCAAACCAATATAAAATTTTAAAAAAGTATAAAGCATTGCTGAAAGAAATGAAACAAGGTCAACACAAATGGAAAAATATTCTGTTCATAGATTAAAAGGCTCAATACTGTTAGTATGCCAATACTACCCAAATGAGCTAAAGATTCAGTGTGATCCTTATAAAATTCCAATAGTATTCTTTGCAAAAATGAAAGACCAATTGTCAGATTTATATAGAATTTCAGGGTGTCTACACAGACCAAAAGAAAAAAAATCTTTTATAAGAATAACATACTTCCCAATTCACAGCATACTATAAGGCTACTGTGATCAAAAGGGCCTTGTGCTGGCATAATAGACACATAGAACAATGGGATTGAATTGATAGTCCAAATATAAGCCTATGTATAAATCATTGATTTTACAAAGTCATTAAGTCCATGCAATGGAAAATGAATAGTCTCTTTAATAAATGGTGCTGGAAGGAGCTCTTGTGGCATAAGCCATAGCATACTGCACTGCTCGTAAGTCAATAAATGGTTCTGGGATAAATGAATCTGAATGGGCAAAAGAGTGAAGTTGCACCCACATTTCATACTACATATAAAAATCAACTAAAGATGGATCCAAGATTTCTACATAAGGACTAATACTATAGCACTCTTGGGACAAAACATATGAGTAGTGTTTCAGAACTTAGTTTTCAACAGTGAATTCTTAGACATGATGCAAAAAAAGACAAAAAGAAAATCAATATGCATAAACTTGGTTTTATCAAAAATCAAAAACTTTTGAGCATCAAAGTATTTTATGAATAAAGTAGAGAGACAACTCACATATTGGGAGAGAATTTTTGAAAATAGTATATCTGGTATGGATTTAACATCCAAACTGTATAAAGAGCAGTGAGCTCTGGTGGCCTTGTGGTAAGAAACTGTGCTGCAATCTTGAAGTCACGTGGTTTGAAACCACCAGTTATTCTGTGGAAGAAAGATGGACAATCTCCTCCCATGCAATTAACTGTGTCTGAAAACCTGCAGGAGGGTCAGCTATGGGTCAGTTCCAACTCCTTGGTACACAACAATAACATATAAAGAATTTCCACAACTCAAAACCAAAAAGACAAAACCACCCTTCAGGGGACACCAAGGTGAATTGGTGTTACCCACTATACAATAACAATGTAAGGTGTGCCTAAGTTAGGCCATGGCCTTTGCAATTACTCTATGCCTCAGAAAACTGGACAATAACTAAGGATGGCAGAAGAAGAATTGGTGCCTTTGAGTTGTGATGCTGGAGAAGAGTCTTGAACATACCATGAACTGCCAACTGCCAAGAAAACAAATAGATCTGTCTTGGAGAGAGTGAAACTATGTTTCTCCTTGGAGGCTAGGATTTTAAAGCTCCATCTCACATATTCTGGGCACATGGCCAGAAGAGACCAGTCCTTGAACAGGACATCATGCTTTGTAGGATGGTGGGACAGCACAGGAGAGGAAGACCCCAGAGGAGATGGATTGATACAGTGACTGGGACAATGGAGGTTGGTGTGTTAGAATTAGTAAAGACTGGCTCAGGACAGGGCAGGGTTCAGAGCTTCTGTACACAGGGTCACTATGGGTGGCAGACAACTCGATGGCACAGAACAACAACAATATGTCTTACTTTGGTGAGTATTAATTACTATTTTTAAAGCTTGTGAGTAAGATGCAACTGTTGGTCCCTATCTGTTGCAAAGAAGAGTGAAGAAATTAAAGATATAAAAAAACAACTGGTCCAAAGAATTAATAGACCACATGATCCCCAGCCCCCATGACCTTGAGATCAGAAGGACTAGATGGTGCCCAACTATGGTTGCCTACCACTCTGAAAGGGATCACAATAGAAGGTCTTGGGTAAACATAGAACAAAATTCAAAGTTATAAAAAAGCACAGGCTCATTGGAGTGATTGAGACTCATGAAAACCCTGAGACTATACCCTTTCAAGACAGCCTTCAATCAAGGATTGAACTCACCTCAGTGGTTCACCTTTCAGTCAAATGACAGACAAGATTATACGGTTAACAATAATACAAAGGAGGTACACACTCCTTAGAACAAACCATATTTTATCAAAAAGGCAGTATGTGCTTAGAATTAAAGTTCAGAAGGTAAGAATGGATTGGAAAGAGGGACGAATGAAAACAGTAAACACAGGGAGGATGTGGGGAGGCTGCTGCTACATTGTGGGTATTACAATCAATGTCATAAAATTTGCTGAATGGAAAACCAATTGTTCTGTGAACTTCCACCCAACAATAGAAAGTTAAAAATAAAAAAGACAACCCATGAAAAACTGCTCAATATCATTAGTCATTAGGGAAACACACGTCTAAACCACAACGAGATACTACCTATGCCCAGTAGGATGATGATTATCAGAAAAATGAAAATAACTCTCATTGACAGGGATATGGAGAAAGTGGAAACCTTATTCACTGGAAGCCCTGATAGTGTAGTGCATAACTCATCGGGTTGGTAACCAAAAGGTCAGCAGTGGGAATCTACCAGCAGCTCTGTGGGAGGAGTATGGGCAATCTCCTACCATAAAGATTTACAGCTTCAGACACTAGACACTCACCGCAGGGTTGAGAGGAGTTAGAATCAATTTGATAGCAGTGAGCAGTATCTACCACGGTTGAGGTTAAGTGCTGTCAAGCAACTCATAGTGACTCTATGTGTGACAGCTCTGAACCCTGCTCTATACTGAACCAAACTTATTGTCTCTGACACACCTACTCCCATTACTCCAGTCACTGAATCAACTCATTTCATCAAGGATCATCCTCTCCTGCCCTGTTAATCCACTCTCCCAAGCATGAAGTCCCTCACCAAAGACTGATTCCTTCTTGCAACATGTCCAAATTAGATTAAATGGATCTTCAAAATCATTGCCTTCAAGGAACAATCTGGTTTCACCTTCTCCAGGATTAGCCTGTTTGTTCTCCTGGCAGACCATAGTATAGTCAATACTCTTCTCCAATATGACAGCTCAAAGGCATCAATTCCCCTTCTATCATCATTATTAGTCTTTTGATTTCCTGGCTGCTGGCACGAACAGTGTTAACTGTGAAGTCATGCAAACTGAAGCTGTTACCATCTCTTCACCATCTATCATGATGCTGCCAATTGACCCCATGGTGAGTATCTTTGTTTTCTTAATGTTGAGCTTCAATCCCTATTGAAGGCTGCAGTCCTTGACCTACTGTAACAAGTGCCTCAGGTCCTCCTCAGTTTCAGCAAACAAGGTTGTGTTATCTGCATAATGTAGATTGTTGATGAGTCTTTGTCCGATTCTGATGCCACACTCCTCCTTAAAGAGCCCAGCCTCAATGATCTGTTCTGTATATAGATTGAAAAGGTATGGAGATAGGATGCATCCCTGGCATACACATTTCCTGATTTTGAACCATGCAGTGTTTACTTGCTCTGTTCTAATGACTACCTTCTCGACCAAGTATGTGTTGTTGTTGTTGTTGTTATGTGCCGTCAAGTCGCTTGCGACTCATAGCGACCCTATGTACAACAGCCCTAAACTCCGCTCTGTCCTGTGCCAATCGCACTGTCTCTGACACTCTCATCCCGATTATCCCAGTCACTGAATCAATCCACCACCTAGAGGGCCTTCCCCTCCTGCGCTGTCCCTCCACCCTCCCAAGCATGATGTTCTTCTCCAAGGACCAGTCTCTCCTCACAACATGTCCAAAGTATGTTAGATGGAGCCTCAGAATCCTTGCCTCCAAGGAGCCACCTGGTTTAACCCTTTCCAGGACGAATCTGTTTGTTTTCCTAGCAGTCCATGGTATTCTCAATACTCTTCTCCAGCACCACAGCTCAAAGGCATCAATTCTCCTTCTATCCTCCTTGGTCATTGTCCAACTCTCTGATGCATAACAAGTGATTGTGAAGACCATGACCCGTATCAAACGCACCTTAGTCTCCAGAGACACCATTGCTCTTCAGTACTTTGGAGAAGTCGCTAACAGCAGACTTTCCCATGGCAATGTGCCTTTTAATTTCCTGGCTACTGGTGCCAAGAGTGTTGACTGTGGAGCCAAGCAAACTAAAGCTACGAACAATCTCAATCTCTTCACCATCCATCCTGATGCTGCCAATTGGTCCAGTGGTGAGAATCTTTGTGTTCTTGACATTGAGCCTCAATCCATATTGGAGGTTGCAGTCCTTGACCCTCTGCAGCAGGTGCTTCAGGTCCTCTTCAGTTTCAGCAAGCAGGGCTGTGTCACCTGCATAACGCAGATTGTTGATAAATTGTCCACCAATCTTGACTCCACATTTCTCCTCATAGAGCCCAGCCTCCCGGATAATCTGTTCTGCATATAGGAACCACTATGGACAACAATAAAGTGGTTCCTTGAAAATGATACTAAGAACAGTAATTTAAAAACTAAACTCAGCCTGCTGCCATCAAGTCGATCCTGACTCGTGGCCATCCTCTCATCAGGTTGTGATCACTACAGGAGACTGTCACCTTTACCCTGCACAATGGCTGGTGAATCTGAACTGTCAGTCTTTCAGTCAACATCACAACACAACATGTTATGCCACCAGGGCTCCTTAGAATTGTCACAGGCCTAGCAATTCCACTCATGGATATAAACCCAAAAGAACTTAATGAAGGCAAATAAATAAAATACAAATGTTCTTTAGAACTTTATAATCATCAAAAGGTGAAATCAAGCTAAGTACCTACACATGGCGAATGTTGTTGTTAAGTGCTGTCAAGTTGTAGATGACTCATAGCGACCCTATGAATGAAAGACCTGAGCACTATTCATAGAGTTTCTGGAGGCAAGCCATTTCGGAAGTGGATGCCATTCCTGCTTCCAAGCTTGTTTTAATCAGGAAGCTCCACCAAACACTGTCCACCATGGGTAGCCATTATCGCATTGATCCATCAGTGTAACAGTGTTTAGCATCACAGCAACCACAAGTTACCTCTGTTCAGCAATGCACAGACCAGTGCTATGCCATGTAGAAGAATGTTTGAAAAACAAAACAAAACAATTTAAAGCAGGCCTGAGGGCCACAGATTAAAATCACCCGCCTTGGGCTTGGTAGCATAACTTTCTGTCCACTAGGCCAATGTAGCTCTCTCTATGTCATCGTTGTTATTGTTAGGTGCCGTTGAATCGTAGAAGACTCATAGCAACCCTATGAAAGAAAGACCTAAGCACTGTTCATAGAGTTTCCAGAGGCAAGCCATTTTTGAAGGGGATGCCACTCCTGCTTCCAAGCTTGTTTTAATTGGAGAGCTCCACCAAACACTGTCCACCATGGGTAACCATTATCACATTTGGCACATGTTGTTGTTATGTGCTTGCAACTCATAGCAACCCTATGTACAACAGCTCTAAACTCTGCCCTGTCCTGTGCCAATCTCGACTGTCTCTGACACACTCATTCCGATTGCCCCAGTCACCGAATCAATCCATCTCCCAGAGGGCCTTCCCCTCCTGTGCCTGCCCTGCACCCTCCCAAGCATGATGTCCATCTCCAAGGACAGATCCCTCCTCACAACATGACCAAAGTATGTCAGACAAAGCCTCAGAATCCTTGCCTCCAAGGAGCAGCCTGGTTTAACCCTCTCCAGGATGTATCTGTTTGTTTTCTTAGCAGTCCTTTTGGCACATAGTGAATAGATAAATAAAATGAAGTGCAGCTAGAATCTTCCTTACAGGCAAAGATGATGAAACTTCATCTCACACACCTTGGGCATATTATCAAGAAGGACTAGTCCTTGGGAAAAGATGTCATGCTGGGAAAGGAGAATGGTTAGGGGAAGAGAGGGAGACCCTCAACAAGAAGGACTGGCACAGTGACTGTGACAATGGCCCTGAGCATGTTGGAGCTTGTGAGGATGGTACACAATGGAGCAAGGTCAGGTCTGTTGTTCACGGGCCGCTAGGAGTTATAGCTGACTCAATGGCACTGAACAATAGGCAAATAATGGACTATCATTAGACACAAAGAAGAATGAAGTACTAATGATGTAGATGAACCTAGCAGACATTTTACTAAATAGGTTGGACACAAGAGAAAACATATTGTATGATCCCATTTACACAAAACCAGCAAATAAATGCAGTTCACAGGCAAATGAATGCAATCCAAAGTTTATTAGTAGTGTCTATGGGTGTGGGGGAGGAAAAATTGCTTAAGGAATACTGAATTTATGTAAAAAAATTTTTTTAATTTGGAAATGGAGAGTAGTGATTGTTATATATCATGAGGAATGTAAATAATAACCTCTCAAATATACACATAAAAAGCAGCATTTGTCCACAGATAAAGCCCTGAAGGCTGGAAGGGACAGGATAGAATGACAAATGAAAATGAGAATTACAGAGATGAAGTGAGAAAAGCACAATTACATGGTGAGTATTGTAATAGATGCTTTCAAACAGAATATGTTTGAAAGTTGAATGAAAAAACAATTTCATAAACTTTCACTCAAATCAGAATAAACTGGTCAAAGCAGATTTTAAAGAAGGAAAATGTGCAATGCAGTAGTGACTGCAATGACTTCTGCGCTGCGCTGATGTGTCAGATGGTGACAACTCTGGGCTAGCGGCTGAGGCCTCTTGACAACCCCTTCTCCCCTGGAATCCAGGGTGCTGCGTGTGTGAAGGCTTGCCAACTCCCAGAAGCCCCAAGGGACAGAGCAGCTAGACTGTTGATAGGGCCACAAGGACCTTGTCGGTGTTTTGCTCCAGGCTCTGCTGCCACCTCCCACCTCTGATTCAGTCTCTAGGCTTCGCTGAGTTTCAGGATTGGGCTTTTAGCAAATCGAAAGAGCCTTTTGACCATTTACTAAAAATCCCAAACAAAGCAACCACCAAACTCCATGTGCTGCCTAGGCTACAAGAGACCAAGTGATCAACTTGGTGTCACATTGTTGGGTCAGAGTCCAGCCCAGGCCCCATATGCCCAGGCCAGACCCCAGGTGGACCTCCCCTAGATGAAGAATAGATGGGTAGGCTCGGAGCCGCCCATCTCAAGGGTTCCCTCAATTTGTTTCTTTCCCACTGCTGCATGTTCTGATGATGTTAGACCAGGTTTGTCCAACCTAAAGAATCCAAGGACCAAGGGGATCCTCAACCCACCTCAAGCCTGTGGTTCTAAAGCTGAACAAGTCCTGGGTGAACCTCACCTTATGAGACTCTGCTAGAACTCTCTTCACTGGCAGTCAGGGCACAGATCATGTTCTCAGATCTCACTGGTTAAACCCTGATAAGGACCCTGGGGAAGCCTTCCCTCCAGGTGCTTAGGCAATGTCAGCCTGTTTCCCAGCCTAAGCAGAACTGTCCCCAAGAAGCCACCATGTCTGACTATCCACCTCAATGCACCCTGGTCCCTCCTCCCAGGCTCCCTTCCTTGCCTCACCTCCCTCTGAGGCAGATCTCATCTCCTTGTCCATCAATTATTAATTTGCTCTAGCTACATTAAGCCTGATGGGTCAGCTGACTCCTATATCATTCTCCCTGGGGTGAGGGGTGGGGAAAGCTGTAAGTCTGAAGAAGGTTGAAATAAAGACTTAGAGAAATATCAGGCCACTTTCTTCCTTGCAGACTCCCCACATGAACAAATCTGAACTGGAGGCCCGTCGTGATCCTCAGATTCGACAGGTGGAGAAACTGAGTCCCAGGAAGAGGGGAAGATGTTTGTAGTAGTCACTGTTCAGTGGGTCCCAGGCCACTTGATCTTTTACTCCAACTTTCTTTTCTTTGCTTGAAATCATCTATCCTACTACTATAATGGATTCAAATACACCCAGGGGATGTTCTGAGTCAAATGAGGTTTCAAAGGTCACAGACAAGTGATGGAAGAGCTAAAATTGCACCCTTGTTTTTAGAGTCAAAATAGAGTCAAAACTGACCCATAGCTGACCTTTGAGCATGTTTTTAGAAGTAGTTCATCACATGGGATGAGATTGTCCATACTTCTCCTGAAGAGCAGCTGGTGGCCTCGAACCGCTTGCCTTCAGGATTGCAGCACGGCTTCTCACCATTAGGCCAACAGTCCTGTGGAGCAGACAGGTATTTCCCAGCATTGTTCATGTAAGCAGGGGCTCCATTCTTCAAAAGTTTCTCTACTGTCTTAGGCTGGGTTTTATAGAGAAGCAAAACCAGCATATTTATATATTTATACTAGTGTGATATATATATATCAGAACTATATATATATATATATATATATCAGAACTATACATA
>NW_006399824.1:1877130-1877740 GCF_000299155.1 Elephantulus edwardii | reverse complement strand
CTCAAAGGCATCAATTCTCCTTCTGTCCTCCCTACTCATTGTTCAACTCTCTGATGCATAACAAGTGATTGCAAAGACCATAGCCTGTATCAGACTCACCTTAGTCTCCAGAAAGACACCGCTGCTCTTGAGTACTTTAGAGAGGCCCCTAACTGCAGACTTTCCCATCGCAATACGTTTTTTGATTCCCTGACTGCTGGTGCCAAGAGTGTTGACTGTGGAGCCAAGCAAACTGAAGTTGTGAACAATCTCAATCTCTTCGCCATCCATCCTAATGCTACCGATTGGTCCAGTGTTGAGAATCTTTGTCTTCTTGACATTGAGCCTCAGTCCATATTGAAGGCTGCAGTCCTGGACCCTCTGCAGTAAGTGCATGAGGTCCTCCTCAGTTTCAGCAAGTAGGGTTGTGTCATCTGCATAACATCCTAACACCACGCTTCTCCTCATAGAACCCAGCTTCTCGGATAATCTGCTCCGCATACAGGTTGAAAAGATATGGAGATAGGACACATCCCTGGCGTACATCCTTCCCAATTTTGAACCATGCAGTGTTGCCCTGCTCTGTTCTGATGACTGCCTCTTGGTCCAAATATAGGTTTCGCATTAGCAC
>NW_006399824.1:1841591-1875482 GCF_000299155.1 Elephantulus edwardii | reverse complement strand
ACACGTAGACGAACAGAAAGGGCAACTTAGGTAGAACTTTCAAGCATGGAAATACAAAGGAAGAGGAACAGTTGTAAGCAGACACTACTGATTGGAACATGGAATGTGAGAACCATGAATGTAGGAAAATTAGAAATTGTTTAAGAAAGAAATAGAACACATAAATATTGACATACTAGGCATTGAAGAGATGAGAAGGACTGGCATGGGGTATTTTGAGTCAGATGATCATATGATATATTATTCTAGAGATGAAAAGGTGAGGAAAAATGGAGTTGCTTTCATAGTTAAAAAAAGAAATGTCTAGATCCACCTTGAAGTACAACCTTGTGAGTGATAGGATTATATCCATACGCTTACAAGGCAGTCCAGTGAATACCACTATTATTCAGATATATGCACCAACATCTAAAGCCAAAGAAGAAGAAATATATGATTTCTACCACCTCTTACAGTTGGAGATCGATCGAACATGCAATCAAGATGTATTGATAATAATGGGTGACTGGAAAGCAAAAGTTGGGAATAGAGAAGAAGAATCAGTAGTTGGAAAACATGGTCTTGGTGACAGAAATGAAGCTGGGGATAGAATGATTGAATTTTGCACAATCAATGACTTATTCATTGCAAATACGTTTTTTAAGAGGCACAAACGCAGGTTATACACATGGATTTCACCTGATGGTTTGCACAGGAATCAGATCGATTACATCTGCGGAAAAACCGCTGGAGAAGTTCAGTGACCAAGATACACACATAAATATATACACACATGCACAAGTATATATACATACACACAACATAGACACACACATCCTCTGGTGGTGGAGAGAATAGGAAGTTGCCTCTCAGGCAGTAAGAATCTACTAGCAGCTGTCTGTAAAAGATGGACAGTTTCCTCCTGTATGATTTATATATGTTGTTGTTTTGTTGTATGTGCCATCAAGTCACTTGCTATTCATAGCAACCCTATGTACAGTAGCCCTAAACCCTGCTTTATCCTGATACAACCTTACTGTCTCCAACACACTCACCCTTATATACCCCAGTCACAGAGTCAATACATCTCATTGAGGGCCTCCCTCTCTTGCACTGTCCCTACATCGTCCCAAGCATGATTTCCCTCTCCAAGGACTGATTCCTCCATGCAACATGTCCAAAGTATGTCAGACGGAACTTCAGAATCCTTGCCTCAAAGGAGTAGCCTGGTTTAACCCTCTCCAGGACAGACTTGTTTGTTCTCCTAGCAGTCCATGGTATTTTTAATACTCTTCTTCAGAATCACAGCTCATTCACACACACACACACACATGCATATACACACAAAAATAACTGTACACATATACACATACAATTCTATAGATATATGTGTATACACATATATGTGCATATGTATTTATAGGGTATAGGTCACACCCCCAAAGAATTCCCTTTACAACTCATTTTTAATCACATCAGAGCAGATCATGGCAGTGTTCACTTCAGCAGCACATATACTAAAATTGGAGTGTTACAGTGAAGGTTAGCATGGCCCCTGCACAAGGATAATGAGCAAATCATGGAGGATGATCATTCTATAACTGACGACCACTGAGATTAAAGGCCCAGACAAATTGACACACAGCCTTAACCATCACAGTCCATCCTTTGTCAACCTTGCACCTTTATACATCTTGTTAAACCAAACAGAATTTCCAAATAAAAGTAATTACAAAGCAATACTTGTGCCCAGTATGATACAACTAGTATGTGTATGTATATATACATGTATATACACAGACACACTCAAAATCACACTAATTCTGTTTGTATCTTTTATAAGATAGGGAAGAAACAAAAAATAATTTATACACACACGTGCACACATTTATACGCCTGGTATATATGCATATTGCTGTCGCCATGTACTGCTGAGCTGGAACTGACTCATGACTGACCCTCCAGCAGGTCTTCAGAGGTCATTAATGGCATGGGAAGAGACTGCCCATCTTTCATCCACAGACCATCTGGTGGACTTGAACCATGTACCTTTGGATTGGCAGTGCAATTCTTTAACACTAAGCCACCGGTGCCCTATAAAACTATATATGTAAAACTATATATGTATAATAAAACAAGGAAAAATACTCATAATGATTACAATCCTCATTTCTACAACTGGCCACGTGGTCATGGTTAGCATTTAGAACTCTCTTCCATCACCCATTCTGTGTTCCCTCAAATGCCTCAGCTTGTGGTTCTTTGTCTTGTGTGTTAACCAGATCTTCATTCTCCCTCCCCTCTTTTTTCCACAAACTTTTTCATCTCTTATATTGAAATTGGATTCTTGTAGGTTTTCATTTACTTGAATAATTTTCCATAGTAGTACTAAGGTATCACCTGTATATCACAATACACTTTACCTCAATTGTGAAATATTATCTGATTATCCAATTTCCTCTTAGTAGTCTTAGTCCTTCAGACCAGTCAGCATAGTAAACTCCCTTCTTTGCCTTTTGATCCAGAAGCATGAGAAGTCCAATGTGACCAGGTAGAGTTCTTAACCTGAAGTTCAGTAAACTCCACATTGAGTGTCTTAGCAGGAGCATTCTTCCTTTGAGCTAAAGCTTCAGACCCTCGGAGCACAGGTGACAGCAAGTAAGGTTGTGTCTTTCGCATTTCAAAGTTTGTTCATGAGTCCTCCTTAAATCTTGATGCCAGATACCTCCTCATAAAGTCTGGCCTTCTGAATGATCTGTTCACATATATATTTAAAAAGGTGTGAAGACAGGATGCATTTCTAACTAATTCCTTTCCTGATTTTGAACCATGGAGTGTTTTCTTACTTTGTTCTCATGACTGCTGCTTCCAAATCCAAGTATAGGTTTCACAATCAAGTGTTCCAGAATTCCCATTCTTCTCAATGTTAACCATAATTTGTTTTCATCCACACAGTTAAATGCCTCTGCATAGTCAATGAAACACAGACTTCCCTCTGGTACTCTTTGCTTTATGCCAAGATCTATCTGGCATTGGCAATAATTTCTCTAGCGCCTCCTCTAAACCCAACTTTTCTTTCTAGTAGTTCCCTGTTGATGTACTATTCCAGTAGCTTTTGGATAATATTCAGTAGGATTTTGCTTGCATGTGGTATTAGTTATATTGTTTATAATTCCACACTCTGTTGGGTCACCTTTTTTTGGAATGGGAATACCTATGGATCTCTTCAAATCAGTTGGCCAGACAGTAGTCCTCTAGATTTATTGACACAACCTGGTGAGCTTAAAAAACCCTATGAAAAATTGAACACTCTTAGAGTAGACTAGCAGATATGGCATCTGAGGCTGAGCCCTTTAATTTGGAATCACAAATGTGGAGGAACAATTGTAAGCAGACACTAATGATTGGAATGTGGAATGTAGGAAACATGAATATAGGAAACCTGGACAGTAAGAAATAGAACGCATAAATATTGACATACTAGGTACTGGCAAAATGAGATGGACTGGCATGGGATATTTAGAATCAGATAATCATATGATCTACAACGTTGAAGGTGAAAAGGTAAGGTTAATTGGGGTAACCTTCATAGTTAAGAAGGTCATTTCTAGATCCACCTTGAAATACAATGTTGTGATGGCAAGGTGATAGCAATTTGCATACAAGGAAGTCCGGTGAACATCACATCATTTCAAATACATGAACCAACAACCAGATCCAAAGGGGAGGGAATAGATGATTTCTACCAATTTTGCAGTCAGAAATCAATTGACTTACTAATAAGGGCCTACAAAAGACTCAAAATAGCATTGAGCTCTTGCAAAACTAATACCTAGACCAAGGAGCTGTTGATTGGACAGAACAAGGGAACACTGCATGGCTTAAAGTCAACAAAGGAAAACAGAAAAGGGGTGGATAAACACTGCCCTGGAATAGATGAAGGAAAGGACTGTCTGAAATGCCTGACCATACGGTCAGATATTATATATCTATTATCAGTCTGGAATAAGAAGTGTACTACAAAGTTAATTGGAGGAGGGGAAAAGGAAGAGAAGGGGGGCAGGGAGGAAAATATATGTCAATGAATGAATGAAACTCAATCTTTCTGTAAATTCTCATTAAAATCACAATTAAAAAATATAAACAGGAAGAATTCACAAGGCAAGTAAAAGACAACCAGCATTTGAATCCAGGTCTGGCTGTCTCCGAAATTTGTGACTTTTCTCTTCAAACTACTTTTTATTCTATTTGCCTGAAAAGCCCATTTTTGTGTAATAAAATTCTTTGACAGTTCTAAAGAAAATAAAACCAGTGAATATGTGTGTTTCAGGGCTGTATCTTTTCTCTATACCTATTCAATGCTGAGCGAATAATTAGAGGAGCCGGAGTTTATGAAGAAGAATGTACCATCAGGATCAGAGAAAGACATCAGCAAATTTGTGTTGTGTAGCTGATATAACTTTGCTGAAAAGTGAGGAGGATCTGAAATACTTGCTGCAGAAGGTCAAGGACTACAGCCTTCAATATGAATTACAGTTCAACATCAAAAAAACAAACAAATAAATCAAAAATCCTCACCAATGGGCCAGTAGGTAACATCATGATAAATTGAGAAAAGATTGAAATTGTCAGCAATTTAATCTTACTTGAATTCACAATCAACACCCTTGTTATCAGCAATCAGGAGACTTATACAGCATTGAGAAAGTCTGCTACTACGGACCAGGCCAAAGGTATGCAGAGTAAGGATGCTAGTTTAAAGACTAAGGTGCACCTGGCTCAAGCCATGCTCTTGTCAATTATTTGCTATGTATCTCAAAATTGGATCATGAATAAGGATGACAGAAGAATTATTGATGCCTTTAAACTGTGCTTTTGGAGAAGAGTACTGAATATCATATGGACTGCCAAAAGAGCAAACAAATATATCTTGGGGAAAGTGCAATTAGTGTGCTCCTTAGAGGAAAGGATAGTGAAACTTCATCTCACATATTTTGAGCATGTTGTTATGAAGGGCCAGTCCTTAGGAGAAGATATAATACTTAGAAGGGTAGAAGGTTGGCAAAAGAGAGGAAGACCCTCAAAAAGATGGCTCAACACAGTGTTGTTGTGATTGTTGTTGTTGGGTACCACCAAGTCAAGTACAACCCACAGAGACCCAATGAACAACAGGTCTGAACCTTGGACCATCCTCAGACTTCCTGACACATTAGAGCCCATTGCAGCAGTCACAGTGTCAATACACCTGGTCAAGGGTCTTCTCTTTCATCTACCCTCTACCTTTCTGAGCACAGTGTCCCTTTTCAAGAAATATATAGAAATATGCCCAAAGTATGTGAGGTGGAAGCCCTATCATCTTTACTTCCAAAGAGCACTCCCTCTGCACCCTCTCCAAGACATATTTGTTTATTCTTTTGGCCTTCCGTAGGATGTTCAGTGCTCTTCTCCAATGCCATATCTCAAAGGTGTCAATTCTTCTTCTGTTATCCTTATTCATTGTCCAGCTCTCAAATGCATAGAAAGTGATTAGAAAGACCATGGTCTGCATCAAACGCACCTTGGTCCTCAAACTGGCATAATTTCTTCCCAATAATTTGGAGGGGTCCCTAACTGCAGACTTTTCCAGTGAAATACATCTCCTGGTTTCCAGACTGCTGGTACCAAGCATGTTACTTGTGGATCCAAGTAAGATGAAGTCAACAGATAAAACTGCTGACCATTTTAACCTTCTCTTCATCTGTCATGATGTTGCCTCTTGGTCCAATGGTAAGAATCTTTGTTATCTTGATGACTGTAAAAATAGGCTCAGATATATCAGAGATGATGTAGATGATACAGTGAAGGATAAAGGTCAGATCTGCTGTTCATTGGGTCACTGTATATTCTAATTGAATTGACAGGACCTAAAAACAATAACAGTAAGTGCCATTGACTGGTCAGATCATATGATTCAAGTGGTAAAGCATCTTTCATGGCATTTTGAACCTATTGCAAAGCCTTCTTTTGTTCTGGTATCCTTTCTGAATCATTTGGCAAATAGACCCAAGTAGCATACCGAAAGAAAGTATATATTGCCTCTAAACCCATGGAGTTCCACCAAGTATCATGATTCCTTTAGTTGTAGGAGGAGTCCAACCCAGGCTTTCACAATAGAAAGATGCAGTCTTTCATAATAGAAAGACTATCTCAACATTCCCCAGGCCACTGGACCCCCTAGAAGTTTCAATGAGGTGAAAGGTGCCTGAATTTCCACCAAGCATATTTCTCACCTCCTGGATGAGATGGATTGACTCAGTGACTGAGGTAATGAGGGTAGGTGAGTCAGAGACAGTGAAATTGGATCAAGATAGAGCAGGTTTCAGAGCTGTTGTACACAGGGTCGCTATGAGTTGTAAGTAACTTGATGGTACATAACAACAACAACCATGCAATTATCTTACCAAGACACTGATGATGCTTTTTTCTTCCAATCAGCATAATGGTCAGTGTTTTGGATCAGTGTGGTGTCTTGTGGAAGTGAAAGGCAATCAAGGTCTCTGCAGACTAAATTATGACACAGTGTTAGAGAGCTAGTCCCTAAGCTAGACAGTGTGGATGTAAGGCTGACAAGTCCCAATTTGTGGGTCAGGAGTCAGGCTGGAGGTTTCTCCTGGTTCACATAAACTGGAAGGACAAATCAGTTGAAGAAGGTAGGTAAGATAGCAGGTTGTTCTGTCAGAGGTTGTGATGGTTGATTTACATGTAGGACAGCAGGCAGCTGGCTTAAAGGTGTGGAAGATGAAGAACCCCAAGAAGTGGTGGTCAGATGATAATGAACTGAATCTAAGTTCCAGAGCAAGAAAGCACCAGAATTAGAATGTGTCTGTCTCTCTGTCTCTGTCTCTGTCTCTCTCTCTGTCTCTCTGTCTCTCTGTCTCTCTCTCTCTCTCTCTTTCTCTCTCACACACGCACACGCACACACAGACACACACAGACACACACACACACACACACACACACACAATGTCCATCCATCCATACACACACAGAGTATTGATTATCTTGATTACAGGCAACCCCTCAAGAAACTCCTTTTTAAACAACTGGTTGATTGCATCATCATGGGAATGATTACATCATTAGAAAACTACCAAATATTTCATTATATAACAGCTAAATTACGGAGAACCATGACCCAGTCAAGTTGACACACAACATTAACCATTACACCTAGGCAATAAATTTAGGAAATACTCCAAACCCTGTATCTTTCTGAAAGAATCCCAGCATGCCTCACAGCATAGTGAAATTCTAAAAGACCCGCAGAACAAATTGTCCAGGGTGACTGTAACTGACCAGGGTATCTCATGTTATTTGAGTGAGCAATATTCTGGACCCATTCTGCAGGCACTTCGTATCTTTGGGTTCATTAGTTTCTAGAGTCGCTGTAACAAAATATCACAATTTGGGAGATTTGTTGTTGTTTAGAGTTGTGATAGCTTAGTGGGAAGGAATTGTCCTGCCCATGCAAGGGTACCTGACTGGAATCCACCAGCTAGTCTGCTGAAGAATTCTGAAAACCCACTGAACAGTCAGCTCTTGATTGGTTTTGACTCAGAAGTACACAATTGTTTCATATTTTTTAAAAAAAGTGATATTTGCAATGAGTCATTATTGTAGGAAATAAAAGATTACAGTCTTCAATGTGGATTACATCTCAACATGAAAAAAATGAAAATTCTCACCACTAGATCAATAGACATCATGATAACTTAAGTGTTTTTTCCATCTAAGACTTCATTTTCCTTGGACCCACAATCAACATTCATGGTAATAGCAGTCAAGAAATCAAAAGACAGGCTGCGTTTGGAAAACCTGCCATCAAGGTCCTCTCCAAAGTGCAAAAGAGCAACTATGTCAGTTTAAAGACTAAGATTCACCTGATCCAAGCCACTTGTTTTAAATCACTTCCTACGCATCTGAAAGTTGGACAAATAAGGACGACAGAAAAAAATTGGTACCTTTTTATTGTGTTGTTGGAAAAGAGTATTGAATATCCTATGGATTGCCAAATATGTTTTAGGGAAATTGCACATAATGTGCTCCTTCGAGGCAAGGAGTGTGAAACTTCATCTTGTATACTTTGGGCATATTGTCAGAAAGAGCTAGTCCTTGAAAAAAGACATCACGCTGGGAAAGGTCATAAAAAAAAGAAAAATACTTTCACAAGACGGAATGACACAGTGGATTGTAACTACGAGCTTAAGCATCTCTGAGATTGTGAAGATGGCAATGGACAAGGTAAGGTTCAAAGATCTATTGCTCACAGGGCTGCTGTAAGTAGTAACCGGCTCAATGGTACCTAACAACTATAATATTACTGCTTTGTACTCACCCAAAGTGAAGACCAGAGCTGCCCCATCAGATTTCTAGGCTGTAATCTTAGTGGAAATAAGCAAGACTTTCTCCTGAAGAGTCACCAAATGGGTTTAAATGGTCAACCTCTCAATTAGCAGCTGAGTGTTTAATTGTGAATGGCTTTTAAGAATAAAATTTACTGTCTTATAGTTAGGAGGTTAATGGTCTGGACTCAAGCTGCCTCTGGGGCACCATGTTCTCTGCTGAGCCTCTGGGAAAGGCCCTAGACTCTCCTGCCTTCTGGTAGCCAGGTGTTCCTTGGCATGTAGACACATTTTCACACCTTGTCTTTCCTCTGCCTGTCTGTCTCTGTCTGTCTTTCTGTCTCTCTCTCCCTCACTCCCTTCCTCCCTCTTTCCCCCTTTCTCTCTCTCTCTCTCAGTCTCACTCTCTCTCTCACCTCTTTTGTAGGTCAGCACTATGATTTTGCTAAGACCCACTCTACTCCAATATGACCTCAGGTTAACTTAACTGACAACGCCTTCAGAAATCCCATTTCCAAACAAGGTCATATTTATAGGGCTTCAACATAAATTCTGGCAGGATATAACTTGATTTGTAGCAATGGACTCTGCAGAACCTATGGAGAGGCAATCTGAGATTCCCCCAACTCAACATACATACAAGTATGTGAGTGTATGAGGCTGTTAAGTGAGAGAGTGAGCAAGATGCTTGAGAATGATTCCAAGAGGCAAGAATCTGAAGGTACTAAACTGAGCTTCCTGGGGCTTTAAAAAAACCTATATATCTGGGGAACAAATTCTAGATCTCTTCCAGTCATTTGGCCAGGTGGTTATCCTCAAGATTGCTTGACACAACTTAGTGAGTGCATCCAGGACAGCATCTATTTGTTGAAATACGTCAATTGGTATGCCGTTAACTCATGGAGCCTTATTTTTTGCCAATTCTTCCAAAGCAGCTTGAACTTCTTCCTTCATCACCATGGGCTTTTGCTCATATGTTATTTCATTAAATTATTCTGTGTCAGCCAATTCTTTTCTGTATAATGACTCTATATACTCCTTCCATCTTCTTTTAATGCTTCTGGTATCATTTAATATTCTGCCCAAAGCATCCTTAAGTATTACAACTCAAGGCTTGAATTTGTTCTTCAATTTCTTCAGCTTAAGAAATCCTGAATGAGTTCGGCCCTTTGATTTTCTGACTCCAGCTCTTTGCACATTTCATTATAATACTTTGCTTCCTCTTCCCTCACTGTCCTTTGAAATCTTGTTCAACTCCTTAATTTCTTGATTTCTTCCAATTTGCTTTGGCTTCTCAGAGCTCTAGTGCAATACTCAGAATCTCGTCTGACATCCATCTTGGTCTTTTCTTCCTCTTCTGCCTTTGTAATGACTTTTTACATTCTTAGTGGATGATATTCTTGATATCTTCCCACAGCTCATTTGGTCTTCACTCATTGGTGTTCAAGGCCTCAAACCTGTTCCTGAGATGGTTTCAAAATTTGAGTGGGATAGACTTTAAGGTCAAATTTTGGTTCCTGTGGATTTAATTTTCTTCAGTTTCAGCTTGAACTTCCAAATGAGCAGTTGGTGGTCTGCTCCACAATTAGCAGCTGGCCTGGTTTTCATGTCTGATATTGAGCTTCTCCAGCAATTCTTTCCACAGATGTAATCTATTTGATTCTTATGATACAAGGTGACCTGATAGAGTACAGAAAGTATTGAACAATATCATTACTATCACTTGCAAGCAAGATTCTGCTGAAAAACGATCTAAAAACGACCAGAGCAGTACATCAACAGAGAACTGCCTGAAGGGCAGGGTGGGCTTAGAAGAGGCCATACTAGGGTTATTATAGCTAATGTTAGATCGATCTTGGTTGAAAGCAGAGAGTATCAGAAGAGTGTCTGTGTTTCATTGACTATGCAAAGGCATTTGACTGTGTGGATCACAACAAACTGTGGCTGACTCTGAGAAGAATGTGAATCCCAGAACACTTGATTGTGCTAATGCGAACCCTGTACTTGTACCAGGAGGCAGTCATCAGAACAGAGCAAAAAGATACTGCATGGTTCAAAACCAGGAAGGGTGTACACCAAGGATGTATTTAGGCTCCATACCTTTTCAACCTATATGCAGAACAGATCATGCATGAGGCTGAGCTGTATACGGAAGAATGTGGCATCAGGATTGGACTAAGATTTATCAACAACTTTCATTGTGTAGATGACACAATCCTGCTTGCTGAAACTGAGGAGGACCTGAAGCACTTACTGTAGAAGGATAAGGACTTCAGCCTTCAATATGGATTGAAGCTTAACATTAAGAAAACAGAGATTCTCACCTCTGCCAGCAGTATGATAGATGGTGAAGAGATTGAGATTGTTAACCGCTTTAATTCGCTTAGCCCACAAGCAACACTCTTGGTATAAGTAACCAGGAAATCAATAGACTAATTTCATTGGGAAAGTCTGCTGTCAGTTTACTGAAGAGCAATGAGATCAGTCTGGAGACAAGACGTGCCTGATCTATGCCATAGGCTTCGCTATTGGTTGCTATGTGTCAGAGAGCTGGACAATGACTAGGGATGATAGAACAAGAACTGATGCCTTTGAGCTGTGGTGCTGGAGAAGAGTGTTCAATATACCATCAACTGCTGGAGAACAAACAGGTTCATCCTAGAGAGGGTGAAATCAGGATGCTCCTTGGAGGCAAGGATTCTGAGGCTTCATCTGATATACTTTGGGCATGTTGCAAGGAGGGACCAGTTCTTGGAGAGGGACTTCATACTTGCAAGAGTGGAGGGACAGAAAAAGAGAAGGAAACCATGGATGAGATGATTTATTCATTGACTGAGATAATGAGGGTAGGTGTGTCAGACACAGTGAAGTTGGCACAGGATAGAGCAGGTTTCAGGACTGTTGTATGAGGAACAAGCGACTCGACGGCACATAACAACACCACCACCACATACCTGGTTATAAACCTTGCCTCCATCCACCACTTGCTTTACCAAACAAAATACCCTTAATAATTTCCAAGCATGAAAACTTTTCAAATCATCATTTCACACATTATTTCACGCATTCTACTTTTCAAATGAAGAAACCAAGGCTCAGAGAGCCTTGACTCATCCAATGTCACAAACACTAGAATCTCAGTCTGCCAGTCCCAAAGCCTGTGTTGTGAACTGTTACTCTATGCCACCTATGGGAACAAACCAATACACCCCTAATCTTCCCTTTTCCCAGCTGTCAATGGATTCTACTTTCTCTGTTTTACTAAGAAGAACGTTCTTCATGGGACCTGGTATATAACAATCACAGTAAAAAAAAAATTGCTATTAAGTCAAATTCTACTCAAGGCAACTGCACATGTGATAGAGTAAAACTGCTCCAGAAGATTTTTTTTAGCTGTAATCTTTACAGATGTGGTTTAAAAGAACTTTCGTCCACATAGTGACAGGGTGGGCTAAGATCTCCAAGGCTTAGACCAGTAGCTGATACAGGGTTTGCCTTGGCTCCTCTGGAGAAGAACAGGAGGTGAGAGAATGGCACACGTCCATCCTTCTGTAGCATACCCTTAAACACAAGGTGACGTTGTCTCCATTGTCTTCTCCATCAAAACGGACAAGGCTCCTCAGGACCCCACTGTTGAGGGGTTTGAAGGAGGTGGAAAGTGGGGGGCGGCCAATGTCTCAAAGTCCACAGAATGCAAGCAGTTTGACCTCTCAAATGCACCTGTGGAAGCCTCAGCCGAGTCCTGGCTCTAAAATACACTTCTAAGGTTTCCTTTGCTTTTTTATTTGTAAAACCAGGTTTTGAAATCCACGTGGTAGGATGGCAATAAATCTTGGAATCTGCAGCACGTAATGGTTTATAAATTGTGACTCATAACTCAGCCGTGCCTGGGTTGCAGGCTTCCTCCCGCCACCAGCTCTGCTGCTCTGCCGCCTGCATGTGTCCCTGGTGAAGTCATAAATTGGGAACAGGGGACGCCCTGCTAACTAAATTCCACTTGTCAGCTTGAAGCTTTCATGCTGGGTGTTAAGCTTGCACAAATTCCACAAAGACTATAGCACAAGCACACACACACACACACACACACACACACACACGACCCTAAATGAGCTGGATTGACACAGTGGTTGCAACAATAGACTCAAAAATAACAACGACTGTGCACAACCAGACAATATGTCATTCTATTGTAAGTACAGTTGTTGTGAGTCGGAACCAAGTCAACAGTGCCTACCACCACACACACACACACACACACATTCATATATATAAGTAACCTACTCTGCTGTCATGCAATTCCCTCAGGGTAGAACAATCTTTCCTGACAAGAGTCTATGTTTTCAGCCTTATATATAGAAGGCTTTGTCAGGATGAATCCCCTTTGCTCTCTCCCCAGCATTCCTCCCCACAAATGGAGACCCTCCCCATGAATACCTGTAAGCCCTCTCCCCTACAGCTAGTCCCTTAACTTAGCTCTAAGAATGAAATTCTCCAGGAAAGTGGCAATTCCCTAGAGTGGCAAGAGGGCTGATCAACATGGGGAGGGGACCTCACCGTCTATCCCTTCCTATGGCTGAGTTCTGGCTACTCCTTGGGGTTCCAGGCACCATTTTGCTTGTAGGTTCTAAACTAAAGGCTTGTTGGAGCCAGGCTACCTGGGCAGGCTCCTTTTAGAAAACATTGGCTTCAGAGTTCTGGCCAAGTCCCAACACAGTGACCCTAAGAGTCAGTCCCGTGTTATGTGGCATGGCTCACACAGCTGCCTCGCTTCCTCCTCTGGGGAGTATATGGCCTACCCTTGAATAGGGAGTTCTGGCTTTGTTCCACATTTCACTGGAAGACCAAGGATTCTTAAACGGCTTGCTTTATCCAATCAGATGTGTGTAGGGTAGGGATAGAGGATCTAGATTTCTCACTCACTGGTCTGTGATTTTAAAGAAATAATTTAACCTCTCTTAATTTCCATATGTATAAATTTAGTGGAGCTCCCAGATTGATTTGGATTTGGAAGCAGGAGTGGCGTCCACTTCCTAAACCATATGCCTCTGGAAACTCTATGAACCTGGAGAAACGATGATAGTTATAGAAAGGCTTCAGGTCTTTTGTTCACCAGGTTGCTATGAGTCGTGCTTAACTTGACGGCAATCAACAACAACAAGGCCAATGAGAGAACCAGAGAGAGGCTGCATAGGTTTAAAGGGAAGAGTGCCTGTTTATTCAAGGAGGGGAGAGAGCCAGAAACCCCAGGATCTAGTGACGAGGGAGGCTCCCCCAAAGTGTGGAGGCCACAGCACCAGCCAAGATGTGCTGGCCCATCCATCACACCAACATGAAGAACAGCCCTGCGTGGGTGGTGGGGCAGGAACACGTCTGCATTCATTCTGGGTAATGAAAAGTGTCATCAGTAAATGAAGAATCTCCTAATTACCCACATGTCCCCGGGAGGATTTGTGAGGCTGTGCACAGTGGCAGAGGTCCTGGTGCTGAGGGGCGGAGAGACGGTAGCAGGCAGTGCGTAGGAAGGGACTCTCACAGAGCAGATCATGCCTCCTACAGGTCAAGTCCCATTACCTGAGCAAAGGGCCAGGGCTGCAGTGAGGTTCCTGGAGCACATTACCTGTAAACTGGGTAACAGGCTTAGAGCAAGGTTGAGCTTGAGGCGACTGGGCACTCTCGGCCTCTGAGACTCATTTTCCTCTATGATTCTCAGTTTTGTTTTCTGCCAAATGGGAATGGTGAGGATGACTTTTTGAGGGGTTATGGGCCAAGGCCAATGGGAAATGACTGAAAATATATTTACCAAACTGCAAGAGGGATCTCAAAGCAAGAAAGGACCCCAGGTAGCCTGCCTGCGTCACTCAATTCAAAGAAAAAAAGAAAAAGTAAATGCTGGTCATTGCCAGGGGCACTTAGCTTTTCCTACAAGAGCTTTGGAATTCTGGGATGGTACTTGAAGGCCCCTCTGAATCTCCGGAGCCGGTACAAGAACACTCCATATTCTCTTCTCTGAATGTAGTTTTAGACTAGTGTGTCCCCAAGGGGCCTCCAGAGGGAAGGGGTGCTGTTCTGTGTAAGACTTCACTTGGAGAAGTTCTACTTTGTGAACACTGCAAGGCATTATTATAAAATGGTATCTTCTGCTATCACTATCCTTGCTCTCATTTGACAGGGGAGAAAACTGAAGCACAGAAAGCAGTGATTCGGGGTCACACACAGTGTCCCTGTTCGTATGTCTCTCCTGAGGGTGTGGCCTCCACTCCTAGATACTTCATGAATGTCTTCTCTGTCCTCTCTGAGATTGCCAGAGTAATTCTCACTGACACCCTCATTTTTACAGAGAAATTGAGGCACAGAGCTGGACTATCTTAGAGCAGACCTGGGCAGCGAGGCCACTGCTGAGTGGGGGCAGGAGCCTATGAGGTTCCTCTTTTTCTCTGCGTCCATGTTCAAAGATTCCCCACTCACCAAGCTGCCCACCCCTCCAGCCCATCTCCCCGCCCTGGTGGGGTGGTCCAGAAAGGCCCTGAGCGGAGCAAGGGCGATGACAAACGACTGCCCGGAAGAGATAATCCACTATTAAAACACGCCTGCTGCTCTAATTATAAAGGAGACAAAATTGGGTTTAAATTGGAATTAATTGAATGCCCCCTTATCCCCACCATCTATCTTGCACTCACCAGCCAGCCCTTCTGGACGAGCAGGAGGAAGAAAGCCTCATCTCATCTTCTCCCCCACTGAACACATGTCCCCAAGGCACCCAGCCCCCAGCCCCTAATCCCTTTAAACGTCTCAAGGAGCACAGACAATGGGAGCTGGGAGAGTCTGGACCCTTCCTGGCCCATCTCTTCTGAGGGGGATAGAAGAGGATTAGGTGACTCTGGGAGGCAGTGGGAAGGGGGGGGGGGTCATACCCCAAAGGACCAGGTCTGCAGGAAGCAGGCCGGGCTGGGTCAGCTTGTGAAATGTGCCTTGGAGTGTTTGATGGGTTGGACGATGACAAGTCTGTATATAAAGCCAGACATAGCTAGAAGGAATTGGGCAAGGGGCTTTGCCAAAAGGTAGTGAGGTTGGAAAGCCTTGAGAGAGAGGGACTCCCATGAGGGAAATATGGTCTGAGACCACCAACTCCTGGCTCATTGGAACCTTGTCCAATCAACAGCCACTGGTCCTTGGCCATCCCCAGCATTGCGTTACTCCAGAATTTCCTTCTCCAGATGAATCAGGGTCCAAGGTCTTTGCTGTCCACCCTCAGGCTGCCAAAGCACATGCCACTCCCCAGAGATCTTAAACTCTCATCCCTTGGTCAGATGCCACGTGGCCTGTACAACGCTAAAGAGTCCTGAATGCCTTCAGCTGTGTCGAGTGCTCTTTCAATCCCCACTTACCTCGACTTGCTCTTATACTTGAGCAACTTCACTCATTTACTTCACCTACTAGTTCTTGAATGGCATCAATGGTTAAGCACACTACTGATCAACCACAAGTGTGCCTGTACGAACCCACCAGAGGTGTGTCAAATGAAAGATTTGGAAATGTGTTCTGAAAAGTTACTGCCTTGAAAATTCCAGAGTATATAGTACTATAATCTCACACGCGGGGTCCGCGAGTCGGAATCAATGCAGCAGGAGCTGGTTTAGGTTTAGCTGGCTCCATCAGACGCAGGAGTTTGTGATCCCACAGGTCGTATAAACTGTGTTCTGTAGCTCTCATCACCCACCACTCCTAGACGCCATCTCAGCCTTCTCTTCCCTGTATCCCTTTGCCGTAATATATGTAATATGCTGGGGCTCTACTCTAAACCTGCTTTCTCAGAATCTTCTGTTTCTGACCCTTATGCTTCAGGGTCTCTGTGCAGGGGTCAAGCCCCACTGGCGATGCTCCTTGGGCGCTCATAGTGCCTCTGTGTTGGTTTGTTGTGCTCCAACGAGTCAGAAGTGACCCATAGCTGACCCTCCGGTGGGATTTTGGAAGCAGTTAATTACACAGGAGGAGAGTGCCTACCCATCTTCCAGGAGCAGCTGATAGATTCAAACCATGTCTTTAAGGCTGCGTTGGAGCTTCTTACCGGTAGGCCAACAGGGCTTCAAATCACTGTTTCCCCCTGGGTCACCTCATTTTCCTGGATTCCTAGAATACAACTGGAGGAGGACAAATTATGTCTCCCAAAACAAGTAACCCAAAGTGAACAAACCGAATAAGCCTAGAGACAGCCTGGTGCCCCCTTGGCAGCTGTGTGCCAGGAGGAACGTGGGCAGGGGGCTGGTGCTGGATGACCTAAGGCTCCAGGGGCAGCTGGACTCCTGCCCCAGCTCTGACATCTTCACTTTCATCTGCTCTTGTAGCAGTTACTGCTGGTCAGTCTGCTCCCTGGTCAACATCATCCTCAGGACACACACACACCCTGCCCCTCAGACACGTAGACACCCTGACAAAGGCATACTAAACTTCATACTCCTATTCATCACACCGGGGATTATGTCCCTGTCAGTGTGTGTGGGACACTAATATCACACAGTAGAACCCCATTCCCAGGACATGCACCCAGAATACTGCCCTTCCCCACCACGCTTAAAGCTTGGACTCCCCACCATAACCTTCCATGCCATCATGCACACAAGGAAGAAGGGCACTCTGTCCACTGTTTTTTGCAGTGTTGTTGTTGCTAGGTGCCGTCGAGTTAGAACTGACCCTCTAGCAGGTTTTCAAGGGCAGTTAATCACTTGGGAGGAGACTGTCTATCTTTCTCCCACAGAGCAGCTGGTGGATTCAGTCCACATGCCTTTGAGATTGCAGTGCAGCTTCTTACCGCTAGGCCACCAGAGCTCCCTTGTTAGGTGTGGTGCTAGCAAGTTGACTACAATCATAGAGATCCTGTGAGCAATGGATCTGAGCCCTTCCATCATCATCATCTCTGATATACCTGAGCATACAGTCACGGTGTCAATACATCTAGCTGAGGGCTTTCCTATTTTTTCACTGACCCTCCACCACTCCCAAGCATGATGTCCTTCTCCAAGGACTGGCCCTCTTAATGATATGTCCAAAAAATATGAGATGGGCCGTCATCATTCTTGCCTCCAAGGAGCATCCCTGGTGCACCTTATTCAGGACATATTTGTTTTTGGAATACCTCTTTTTTCATTCCTGGAGTTATATACCCTGATCTATACCGTTTTCCTCTCTTTCCATTGTTATTTTTGTTATGTGTCATCAAGTCACATGCTACTCATAGCGATCCTATGTACAACAGCTCTAAACCCTGCTATATCCTCAGCCAACCTTATTGTCTCTGACACATCTACCCCCATTACCCCAGTCACTGGATCAATCATCTCATTGGGGGTATTCCCCTTCTAAGCTCTCCCTCTCCAAGGACTGGTCCCTCCTTGCAACATGCCCAAAGTATGTCAGATGGAGCTTCAGAATCCTTACCTTCAAGGAGCAGCCTGGTCTGCACCCTCTTCAGAGCAAACCAGTTTGTTCTCCTAGCAGTCCTTGGTATATTCAATATTCTTCTCCAGCACCACACCTAAAGGCATCGATTCTCCTTATATCATCCCCAGTCATTGTCCAGCTTTCTGATGCATAGCACATAATTGCAAAGATCATGGCCTGCATCAGGCACATCTTAGTCTCCAGACAGACATCATTGCTCTTCAGTACTCTGGTGATGTCCCTGGCAATAGATTTTCTTCATTAAAAGAAGATGGAAGGAGTATATAGAATCACTACACCAAAAGGAACTGGCTGACACAGAAGAATTTCATGAAACAACATATGAGCAAGAGCCTGTACTGATGAAGGAAGAAGTTCAAACTGCTCTGAAAGAGTTGGCAAAGAACAAGGTCCCAGGAAGTGACAGCAGGCCAATTTATTTAATTCAACAAGCAAACACTGCTCTGGATGCGCTCACTAAGTTGTGCCAAGAAATCTGGAGGACAACCACCTGGCCAACTGACTGGAAGAGATAGATACTTGTTCCCATTCCAAAGAAAAGTGACACGACAGAGTGTGGAAATTATTGAACAAAATCAATATCATATGCAAGAAAGATTCTGCTGAAAATGATGCAAAAACAACTGGAACAACACTTCAACAGAGAACTATCAGATGTGCAGGCTGGATTTAGAAGAGGGATACTATCCAAAGGCATTTGACTGTGTGGATCACAATATGGCTGACTCTGAGAAGAATGGGATTCCCAGAACACTTGATTGTGCTTATGCAAAACCTATACTTGGACCAGGAGGCAGTCATCAGAACAGAGCAAGGAAACACTGCGTGGATCAGAAACAGAAAGGGTGTACACCAGGGATATGTCCTATCTCCATACCTCCTTCCAATATGCAATGAAAAAAGGGAAGACCCTAAGTGTGATGGGTTGACTCATTATTGCAGTGGTTACAACAGAGATTGTGAGGATAGCACAGGATTGGACAGGGTTTCATTCAATTGTATATAGAATTGCTGTGACTCGGAGCTGACTCAATGGCACCTACTCAGCTCTACCCATGGACACCTATACCTACCCAGGCTCCCTTATTCCTACCCAAGCTACTTATACTTACCTATAGTCCCATTCCAAATACCATATCCATGAAACCTAAAGAATAGTGTGTGTGTGTGTGTGTGTGTGTGTGCGCACGCACACACACACAGAGAGAGAGAGAAAGAGAAAGAGAGAGTCCTTAGAAGTCTGAACCCTCGCACCCACTGTCTTTGCAATTGCTCTTCCAGACACTCACCCCTCCTCAGCCCTACGGTAAAAAGTTCTACTAAGCTTGGAGTTTTCTATCTGAACAAATGAGGTACACCTGCAGGGAGATACCAGGATTCATCTCCAAGCAGGAGAGATTATCTTCTCTTCTAGGCATGTGGTAAATATTTGGTTAGTTCCCTAATTCTGTGCTGGATTCATGCAGCATTTTGGTCTGGCTGGGGCTGGGCAGATGCTGGGAGCTCTCAGCTCTTGGCTGACAGGAGCATGATATATCGGAAAGGATATTTCCAGCTTCTGGGACTGTTACCTGTATATGTATTTCGTTCTTTTGAGTCACAGACTCCTCCAATATGAAAACAAAGCAATGCCCTTGACCAATCAAGTCCAGAGGGACTGGGGTCCTCTTAGTTAGACAGAGAAGCCAAGTAGATGGGGTTGATGCAAACATAGGCTCCAGGTCTACCTGCTGCTTTGATGAGCAGTTTTCAAAGCCCATGAGTGGCCATCTAAGGCACACCTTGGTCTCTCCCTGTTTGGAGCAAACAAGAGCAAAGAAAACAAAAAGCACATAGAAACAATTAGTCTAAAGTACCAAATGACCTTGAAGATAGCAAACCTGACTAACACTGGCGATTTCTCTGAAAGGGATCATAATAAAGGGTATTGGAGAGAGAGTGGGAGATAAATGCTGACCAAAACTCAAAATCATAAAAAATAATCACACTTACTGGTCTCACAGAGACAAGGGAAACTCCCAAGACTATGCCCCTTAGCTGTGCTTTGAGCCTGAAAATTAGCTCACTCCTGCAACATAACTTCCAAGTAAACAACAGACAGATTTACAAGGTGAACAGTAACATCAGAGAGGTACTCATTCCTTAGAACAATCAACCACATCAGAACAAAAGGGCAGCACTTGTTCAGGGATAAAACACATAAGGGAGAAAGGGAGAGGATAGAAGGATGAGTGGAAACAAGAACCACAGGGAGGAAGTGGGGAAAGTGTTGTTACCATGTGAGGATTGTTATCAGTAGCATATGAGAAAATGAGAATGAATGGTTGAATGGGATACAGATTTGCTCTGTTAACTTTCACTCAACTCACAATAAAGTGTTGGGGAAAATTCCTTAATCTTTGTCTACAGAATGCTACATACAGTAAGCTTCAACCACTTCTGATTATCCATAGACACAAGGAGGCTGAGGAAAATAATACGAAGGGGTCAGAACTGTTACTGAAACAATTAAAAAATATTACATGTCCTTTAAATGAAGCTTTATAAAGCCCATACAACATTTAAAAGTGTTTATGATATCATTTTAAGTGGAGAATGCATAATTCAAAATGTATCTGCATTATGAAGACAGAACATAAAAATACATTTTTATGTCTTCAATTATGAGATGATATGTGTGTACATAGCCAAAACAAGGAATAATAAAAATGGTTGACACATGCAAAGAAAACACAGGCTTTAAGCTTTTGAAAATCAGGAGGTGAGAGGTGAGTAGCAGCTGCAGTGTGTTTCTAAAGAAATGAGTTCAAGTTCAGTGAGAAAACTGAGACTACGAGTTCCCATTCGCGGGTGGAGGGAATTGACAAGCTGGAACAATCACTAGTGAGATATGTCCTCAGCAAAATCTTATTGAGCACATGATGTGAAGGTTCTGGACCAGAATGATACGCCTAGCGTAATACAGCCCCATTAGATTAGTGAGGCTTGGGATGCCCACCTGTGGAAACCCATCGATGGAGAATAATGGTTTGGACCACACGTAGAGTAGCCACAGTGCAGATGGAGAGAGGTGAATTGAGAGGAAGTGGAGCTGGAAGACACTGACTACATCTTGGGGGTTGATTCACCACTCACTGGCAAGAAGTGGGTACAACACAAAATCAAGGCAAATGAAGACTCATGGGGAGATGAGTTATTTGAGGTGGACCTAAAATATTGCATTTTCTAGCCAGAGTATTGTTGTTATGTGCCATTGAGTGGACAACACCTTAGCGACCCTATGCACAATAGTTCTGAACTCTGCTCTATCCTGAGCCAATCTGTTTGACACACCTGCCCTCATTGCCCCAGTTATTGTGTCAATCCATTTTATCCCAGTCTTCCTCTCCTGTGTTGTCCCTCAAATCTTCCAATCACCGTATCCTTCTCCAAAGATTGGTCCCTCCTGGCTACTTGTTCAAAGTATGTGAGGTGAAGTCTCAAAATCCTTGCCTCACCCTTTCCAGGAGGAGAGGACAGACCTGTTTTTCTTTTAGCAGTCCACAGAATGTTCAATACTCTTCCACAGCACCATAACTCAAAGGCATTAATTCTTCTTCTGTCATCTTTGGTCACTGCCCAGCTCTCTGATGCATAGTAAGTAATTGCAAAGACCATGGCCTTCATCAGGTGCACCTTAGTCTTGACCAACATCCTTGCCCTTCAGCACTCTGAAGAGGTCCCTGACAGCAGATTTTCCTAATGCAATTCATCTTTTGATGTCCTGACTGATGGTTCCAAGATTATTGGTTGTGAAACAGAGCAAGCTGAAGTTGTTAACAATCTCAGTCTCTTCCCCACCTATCATGATGCTGCCAATGGGCCCAGTGGTGAGAATCTTCTTTTTGTTGATGTTGAGTTTCAATCTATATTACAAACTATAGTCCTTGACCCTCTGCAGCAAATGCTTCAGCTCCTCCTCAGCTTCAACGAATAAGGTTGCCTGCATAATGCAGGTTGTTAGTGAGTCTTTCTCCAATCTTGATGCCACATTTTGTCGAATGATCTTTTCTGCATATAGATTGAAAAGGTATACCAGAGCATTAAGGGCCATCAAAGCAGAAATGCATAGGGGAGGGACTGAGCATGGCTTGCTGGGCATAGATTGTTCAAACTTTACATTGAGCATAATGAGGAGTCATCATCTGTGTTCCCATGGAGACTTCTAATTGGTATGGAGGGTCAGCACCTGTGATGTGGGATACTCATAAGAAGATGTTGCTCTGATTCAAAATGAGTTCCTGGCCAAAGACCACAGTGTTGGGAGTGGATAAACACTCATCTAAACTAGCTTTGGTGGCTCCCAGTTATAGGGGTGAGATGAATGGAGAATTGTCTAGCACAAACAACTAAGTTGATGGAATATACTCAGCATTTGACTAAAGAAAACAAATGTACTCAGCTATGCTCACATTGGTCAAGTGTCCACTGCTTCTTCCAGCCAAGTCTCAGCATCTTCCAGACACAGTGACATTCATCAACAGATGGGTAGGGGACTCAGCCCTCCCCTCACTTCCCAGAAGGGAAAATTGTAGCATTTGGAAACTTGATAGATTTGCCAAATGTACAAGGATCAGCTATAAACCTTGGGAATTGAGAGGTCTGGTTCTATTTCTGCTACAACAGTTAAAAAAAAAATCACAACTTTTTTATTCTTTTATTTTCTGAAATGAAAAGTATGAATCCTGGGAAAGTTTGGATGGTTGTAGCTGTAATGAGAAGTGAGGATGGGAGCATGCACTGCACTGGGGCTTCTAGCAACTCTGCAGGAGTCTAAGTGAGGGAGCCGCTCTCTGAGTGCTGCTTGCTGGTGGGGCTGCTACTCTGGCCCAGTTCCAGCATGAGGAAATCAAAAGACAAGTCGCACTGGGAAAATGTGCTGTCAAAGACCTCTCCACAGTACTAAAGGACAATGATGTCAGTATAGAGACTAAGGTGCACCTGATCCAGGCCTTAGTCTTCCCAACCCCTTGCTGTACATCTGAGAGCCGGACAATGAATATAGGTGACAGAAGAAGAATCAATATCTTTGAGTTATGGTGCTGGAGATGAGTACTGAACCTACCACAGAATGCCAAGAGAACAAACAAGTCCATCTTGGAGAGGGTGAAACCAGGCTACTCCTTGGAGGCAAGGATTTTGGAGTTCCATCTCATATACTTTGGGCATATTGTCAGAAGGGGTCAGTCCTCGAGAAGGACATCATGCTTGAAAGGGTGGATGTACAGCGCAGGAGAGGAAGATCCAGGATGGGATGGATTGACACAGTGACTGTGGCAATGAGGGCAGGTGTGTAAGAGAACATGAGATTGGCTCAGGATAGGGCAAGGTTCAGACTCATTGTTCACAGGGTTACCATGATTCCTAGTCACAAAATAAAAAGGTGGGTGGTTTGGACTATGGACAAAGACGGAGGAAAGTGAGTTGGGAGAAGTGGAGATGGAAGGGTGAGCATTGTTGTTCTCACTGTGGGAGGAATTGAGAGAAAAGAAGCTTCAAGAATGACTCATGGGCTCTCAGCATGAGCAAGCTGGTGGGTGGAGGGGACATAAAACAAAGGCCAGTGGGAAGGAGAGGTCAGTAAGGACAGGGATGCATGGAACTAAGAAAAAGGGAAAGTCTCAAAGACTGTGGTGAGGGATTAGCAAATAGATTAATGTAATAAGAAATAGAGCCTAGAACCAAATCCATTCTCTGTGGGAACTTGGAATGTAGTAATTGCACATCAGTGGAGAAAGGTATTGGGACAGCTGAGTTTCCTTCCAAGAAAACAAAGCCTACAATTCTATCTCTGACTTAAGCCACCCATACAAAAAGAAATTTCAAGTGGATTAAAATATATAACGTTTTAAAAGTGCATTCCATAAAAAGAAAATGTTTAATAATATCTTTATAATTTCAGGGCAGAAAAGGACTTACTAAATAAAGCATAAAAGGCATATGTGCTTTGTATTAAAATTCTAAATTTCTATAAAGTAAGTAACACCAGGAACAGAGAGATAAAAGACAACAGACTGGAAGGTGGCATTTCCAACATAAAACAAAAATTAGTATCCAGAATAGATAGAAAACTCCAAATAAACACAGATATGAAAGACAATGGAACAGAAAAAGAGCAAGAAATGATACAGCAAAATATAGAAGAGGAAACTTGAATGACCAATAAATATATGTTATTGTGATGTTCCATAGAGTTGCCCTAGGTTCAGCATTGAGATTGTTACTGTTTTTGTGTACCATTGAATCAGCACTGACCCCAGCTGACTCTCCAGGGAGTTTTCAGAGGCAGTTAATCACACAGGAGGAGACTGCCCATCTTTCTCCAGCAGAGTAGCAAGTGGATTCTAACCCTGGCATTTGGAGTTGCAGTTCAATTTCTTACCACTAGGCCACCAGGGCTCCTCTCTTAATTAGATTTTTGAAAAAGAAATAAAGACCTTGATGAACTATGTAAGATGATGCAGTAGGCTGAGTAAGAATTCGCAGAAAATGCCTACATTATAATCTCTGGAACCTTAAAATGTTATCTTACTTGGGGGTGGGGAGGGAGGAAGACTTTGGAGACCTGATTCAAGATCTTGAAATGGATCCATTTTATGAAATTATCCAGATAGATCCTAAATGTAATTGCATGCATCCATTTAAGAAGGTACTGAGAAATTTAAAGCAGATAGAAAAGGAAAAGGCAATGTTCCCACGGAGGCAGAGAGTGGTGGTGTGTGGCCACAAGCCAAGCAATGCTGGCAGACACCAAAAGCTGTCCTTGAGCCTCTGGGAAGGAAGTGGACTTGTCAACACCTTCACCTCAACAGAATAGCACTCATTTTGTATTGTTAGCCTACAGAGCTGTGAGAGAAGAAATGCTTATTCTTTCAGGCTACCAGGTTTGTGAGGATTTCTTGCAACAGTCACAAGAACTGTTACAAATTTGTAGAGAAAAGTGGTTATAGGTTTGGTCACATAGTGGTCACAGGAATCAACAGAAGGGATGTAATGACTGAGGAAAAGGGAGGCATGAAAGACGATACCTGAGATTTGGCTTAAGTGATGGTGCCACTTACTGGGCTGAGGAATGAGCTCTGGGGAGAGAAAAATTAGGGGACAGATAGTGATGATGGTTGAACAACATGAAAACTGTATCTGTGAGGATGGTCAAAATGAAAATGTTCTGTTGCTTTCAAACTTATTACAATAAAATTGTTATGCGCCATTAAGTTGGAACTGACACCTAGCTAACTCTCCAGTGAGTTTTCAGAGGCTGTATGTCGCATAGGAGGAAATTGTTCCTGCTTCTTTTGCAGAGCAATTGGTGGGTTCAAACCACCTGCTTTGAATTGGTGGTGCAGTTTCTTAGGACTAAGCAAAAAAAATTCCAGACTGCTCAAGGACAAAGCCTAGAAAGCAGAAAAGGGAAGACTAGAAGGATTAATGGAAATGAGAATCACAGAGAGGGAATGGGAACAGTGGGATTACATTGTAGTATGACAATTGATGTTACAAACAACATGAGTACAAATGTTAGAATGTCAATTTGTTTTGTAAATGCTCAAATCACAAATATTGTAAACGATATTTTTTTAAAAAACTTATGTTGTTGTTAAGTGCCATCAAATCACACGTGACTCATAGCGACCCTATGAAGGAGAGTCCTCAACGCTTGTGTGTCTTTCATCCTCTCTCCAGGTTCATAGGGTTTCTGGAGGCAAGCTATTACAGAAGTGGATGTCACTCCTCCTTCTAAGCTGTTTTAATCGGGGAGCTCCAGCCTGCACTGTCCGCATTGGTAACCAACCATTAACACACTTGACATATCAGTGTCACAGTGTTCAGCCTCACAGCAAGCACAAGTATACGACCTAGAGGAATGTTTGAACAAAAACAATGAAAGACAGGCCTGAGGGCCGCGGATTAAAAATCACCCACCTTTGGCTTGGTAGCATCACTTTCTGTCCACTGGACCAAGGGATCTCTCTCTATCTTGATGTTATTGCTGTTAAGTGCCATCGAGTTGCAAGCGACTCATAGGCCTGTAAAGAAATAGAGTGGATTATAATATAAGCTATAGTTAGTAAGGTTGTTAGATGTCATTGAGTCGAATATGACTCATAGAGACCAACAACAGATCTGACCCCTGCTCTATCCTGCACCATCTTCACATTACCTTATACACAAGAGTCCATTGCAGCAGTCACCATGTCAATCCACCTGGTTGAGGGTCTTCTTCTCCTATACTGACCCTCTGCCCTTCCCAGCATCATTTCCTTCTTCAAGGAGTAGCCCCTCGTAGCAACATGCCCAAAATACGTGAGGTGAAGCCTCATCCTTGCCTCCAAAGAGCACTCCCCTGTACCCTCTCTAAGACGTATTTGTCTGTTCTTTTGGCCGTCCATGTGATGTTGTCAGTATTCGTCTCCAACGCTACAACTCAAAGGCATCAATTCTTCTCCTGTCATCCCCATTCATTGTCCGGCTCTCAGATGTATAGCAAGTGATTGGAAAGATCATGGCCTGAATCAGATAAACCTTAGTACTCAAACTGACATCATTACTCCTCAATAATTTTGAGAGGTCTCTAACTGCAGACTTTATGTGCTATTATATCTTATGTTTTTTTAAAAAGTTCCATTTTGACCATGTCAAGCTTGAGGATATCATTTGACATCATAGCTGCTGGAAGCACGTTGTTGTTGTTACTAGGTGCCATCAAGTCACTTGCAACTCATAACGACCCTGTGTACAACAGTCCTAAACCTTGCTCTATCCTGTGCCAACCTCACTGTCTCTGACACACCTACTCCCACTACCTCAATCACTGAATTGATACATCTCATGGAGTGTCTTCCTCTCTTGCACCATTCCTCCATCCTTCCAAACATGAAGACACTCTCCAAGGACTGGTTCCTCCTTGCAACATACCCAAAGTATGTCAGATGAAGCTTCAGAATCCTTGCCTTCAAGGAGCAGCCCAGTTTCACCCTCTCCAGGACAAACCTGTTTGTTCTTCTAGCAGCCCATGTTATATTCAACACTCTTCTCCAACACCACAGCTCAAGGGCATCAATTATCTTTCTATCATCCCTAGTCATTGTCCAGCTCTCTGACACATAGCATGTGATTGCAAAGACTATGGCCTGGATCAGGCCCACCTTAGTCTCCAGCCTGATGTCATTGCTCTTTAGTACTCTGGAGAGGTCACTATCAGCTGACTTTCCCAGCGCAATTTGTCTCTTGATTTTCTGGCTGCTGGTACCAAGAGTATTGATTGATAAATCTGACCTCAATTACCCCTACAGGAGCTTGAAAAGTTCTTGGGTACAATGTCCCTGGGTTATGCAAACAGCAAGCTAGAATGACTATTTAAACCTCATCCAGTGCATACTGAGATAATTCTTCCCTGTGCTAGAGTGGATGCCAATCCATGCCAGGGTTGGCACCAGGGAGTTGTAATAAATGCCAGACAAGTATATGATGCTGGGGAGACAGAAATGCAGTCAGAAGAGGAGCAATAGATACTGAGAGGAGACTAACAAATGCATCAAAGGAGTACTATTTTATGCTGGAGGAAGAAAACTAATTCAGGGAAAGTGGCCATGTATGTCAGGGCATCATATGGCATGTGGAGAACCATGGGGACCAGAGAGCTAGTTTATGGTGCTGTTTGCTCCTGGACCCTCTATTCAAGAACCAGGAAGTAGGTCCTGCTGCTAGAGTGTCTGCTTCACAGATTCCACAGGGTCCTCCCCCTTCTGAGGAAGCTGGAATTGCAAGGACCTTGACTGTCTCTGGAACCATCGTTATGCTTGGTCCCTACTTAGAGGATGTGAACTCTCCCTTATTGAGGGACAACAGGAATCAATTGTGAGTCCAAGGATATGGTGCTCAAGGATATGAAGTCCTCAAAATTGTGTTCAGAGCAACCTCACTCAAACCACCCATGTTTCCAGCTTCAACAAACCTCTTTCACCTAACATCTTAGCTATGCTCATCTGCCTTCAGGAATCTGTAAGAGAAGAGGAGTAAAATGAGAACTGGAAGGCGTCAGGCTACTAGATTGTCTGAGCACTGATGGTGGGAGTGGGCCAGGGATGGAACACAGCAAGTCCTGCTCAAGGACAGGACGGATATGCAGGTCCTAGTATCCAACAGCTTCCAAGATGGCTTCATGCCATCTTTATTTTCCTCCATTCAGCTAATTAAGGAGAGCTAGAGTTCTCCTCATTCCCATTTGTGAATGAGGACATTGATGCTCAGGAAAGGAAAGAAATTGTCCCAAGGTGACCATTCCTCGCTCTTACCCGATGTTCTGCTGTCCATAGTAGTGGGGACTGACTGCTGAATCAAATGGCATTTCTATTGTCAAATTTCTACAAAAGTGCCATACTACTTTCCATTTTAGAGTCTCACAGGTAGTGGATAAGAGTTCCAATATTTCCAAACCCTCACCAGCATTTGTTCTTTATGACCTTGTTGAATTTTACTATTGTTTCTGGGGTAAGATGCTGTCTCACCCTTATTTTGACTTTGCTATCTGAAGGTGACATCTCTCTGCTGGTTCAAATCCATCAGTTGTTTCTAAGGAAAAAGATGGTCAATCTCTTCTTGCAAAATTTACAGCCTCCAGAAACCCACTGGAGGGTGAACTCTGTGTTTGTTCTGACTCAAAGACAATGAGTTCGAGTTTGAATAGCTAATGATCCCTAGCATTTCTTCATGTATTTGTTGGCCATCAAAATGCCTTCTTTGGTAAAGTGTCTTTTCAAACCCTCTGCCTGTTTTATAATAGAGCTGTTTGTCTCTTGTTGAGGTGTTGGAGTATTAAATGAATCTAAGAGATGAAGGCTGGACAGTTTTAAATGTACAACAGAGTTGTGACAAACACAGTTATGTAACTAGTTGCACAAAGTGCATTGTTTCCCACTCTATCCAGGATATTCTACTATGATTCTATTCAGTACAGTCAACAAGAGTAGCCAGGCACCATCTAGTTCTCCTGATCCCAGGTAATGAAGTTTGCATGATATTTTAGTCCTTTGGACTAATTATTCTGTGTATCTTTGCTTTTCTTCCTCTTCTTTGTTCCTGACAGTGAGAAGTCAATAGTTGTGCCTTGATGACTACTCAGACCCCAGTTGTTTCTCATCAAAGTAGGATGTAGAACATTATTTCTGTGGTCTACATGATACCAATTGACCTTGGGACCCAAGGTTATGGTCCCAAAACTTCAGGAGCAGCACATTATTCCCTCGGAGGGCTTGGTTATGATTAAGAAGTTTGCATAGTTTTGTCCCGTGTTAGCTCAGCTATATTGGTGGGTATATATAAAACAAATACTGACATGAATGTAGAAATATCATCTGCCAAACTTACGTATGGTCATGAATACAGTACCTTTCACCTTTCCATTTCTGTCTGTCTTACCTGCTGCCTATACACCTACTTGCAGCTTAATGTTTAGTATTGTTAGTATTGCAAGATTGTTTGTAAATGTATTTACTTTTTTGACTGTGAAATATGTTAATTTTTTAATGTTAAAATAATTTTGTGTCCATGGGATCAACATCATGTCATATTATATTTTCCATATGTTGCTAGACTCAGTTCATTAATATTATTCTGCTAAAATAGATTGATTTTTAATGTAGATCGTTGGATTATAGATTTTCCTTCTTGTAGTGTTTTTGGATTTTTTTGTCAAGGTAATATTGGCTTAATAAAAAGATTTGGTTATCAGTATTTTTCTTGTGAAACCTGTGAGACCCTGTAGGATTCTGTAAACTTTTATTATGAGACCTTTGTCTGAGATAATATTGCCAAATGTTTTTTTCCCAGTCAGTATGCTTTCTTTTCAGCCTATTGGGAAAAGTTTTTGATATGCACAGAGATTTAATATTTAGAAGGGCCCATTCATTAATTTTATCCTCTGTTGGTTGTATTTTTCTGGCTGTATTTGACAGCCTCTTTATAACATAGACAAGGCATTCTAAGCTTGGTCCCCATTTTTCTCTTATGATGTTTATGGTTTTCAGCTTTATGCCTAGGTCTCTGATGCATCTTGAGTTGATTTTTGTGTAAGGCGAGAGGGTTGGATCTTGCCAACATCATTTGTTGAAGAGATTGTTGTTTCTCTATTTGACATATTTTGTTTCTTTGTCAAATATCAGTTGAACATAGATAGATGGGTTGATTTCTGGCTCTTTTATTCTCTTCTATTGGTCTATGTGCTCGCCATTGTACTAGTACCATACTGTTTTGGTTATTACAGCTGTATAGTAGTAGGTTTTGAGATCAGAGAATGCTATGCCTCCAACTTTACTCTTGTTTTTCAGAAATTCTTTGCTTATTTGGAGTCTCTTTCATGTCCAAATAAACTTGAAAATTGCCTTTTTCATCTACTTGAAAAATGAATTTGTTATGTGTATCAGGATTATGTTAAACATGTAGATTGCTTTTGGTAGGACAATAGTTTTCCTTACATTGGGCAAGGAACATTTTTTCAATTTATTTAGATCCTGTATTGTTTCTAGCAGAAGTGTTTTGTAGTTTTCTTTGTAAAGGTCTTTTGTGTCTCTAGTTTGGTTTATTCCCAAGTATCTCAAGTTGTATATTAGAAAATATATTGCTTTCTTATTCTCCTTCTCTGTGTTTTCTTTGTTACTGTAGAGGAATCTTACAGACTTGTATATATTGATCTTCTCTAGGACCTTGACAAGAAAAAAGACTGATAACTCAATTACAAAATGGACAAGAGACATGGAAAGACTTCTCACAGAGGAAGACATTCAGATGACCAACAGACACATGAAGAAATACTCAAAATCATTGGCGAAAAAAAGAAATGCAAATCAACACCACAATGAGATATTATCTCATCCCAGTAGCAGTGGCAAAGATCAATAGGCTAGCAAGCAATAAACGTCACAGCAGATGGGGAAGGACTGGAACACTCACATACTGTTGGCAGGATTGTAAAGTGGTACAACCACTCTAAAAGGCAGTTGGCATTTCTTCAAAAAGTTGAACTTAGAAATTCCATATGATCCAGCTATTCTACTCCTAGGAATATACTCCAAGAAAATTGGATCTGAGACACAAATGGAGATTTGTACACTAATGTTCACACCAGTGTTATTCACAATAGAAAGAACGTGGGAACAGGCCAAATGTCCAACCACAACTGAATGGATTGAGAAATTGCAGTGCATTCACATGATGGAATACCAAGCAGCATGCAGAAACAATGATTTAGAAAATTATGACATAACTTAGGAAAGGATGGAATGCATTATGCTGAGTGAATTCAGTCTCATTAAGAATGAATACTCCATAGGACCATTATTGTAAAAACAGAAGGATAACTAGTAAAATGTGTATGGAAACCCAAGGTGGGGGGAAGGGGTGGGAACAAAGAGGTGAGGATGGGCAGAGGGGAAATCATAGGTTCACACAATTTGGTGGGGAAGTGGATGGGGGGCAGGGGTGTGTGTAAAGGAAAAGGGATAGATCCAGCAGGGATCTGGAAAGACAGGGTAGTGAAGGGTATTGTTTAATGGTGATTTTGTTTTCCAAAACATAATGAATGACAGTGATTGTATGAAACAAAATGTGAATGAAGGATAGTGTGAAACACAATATATATGGACTTTGTATGCAAACCAATGCAAATTTTTTCCCTCCATCCATCAAATTGTGTGACCCTATAATTAAGCCACTGCTCCCCACCCATCCCCATGTCTCTGTTCCCCCCTCTTCTTCTTGAATCCTCCTATGCACTCTACAGTAATGTCTTATACAATATTTGTCTTTATGAGACTGAGTTAGTTCACTTAGCAATGTAAATTTTTTTTAAAAATAAAGGAAAAAAACTAAAAGTATAGAAAGCTTTTCAAAACAAAAAAAGAGAGAGAGAGAATAAGGATGTGTTCTTTGTTCTTTTGTTTTCTGGCAGAGTTCTTAGAGGATTGGTATTATTTTATCTTTAAAGGTTTCATATAAATAACCCTTTCAACTATTTGAGGCCTGGCATTTTCTTTATGGGAAGTTTTTAAGGCACATAATTATTTTTTAAAATAGATATGGACTCTAAGATTAGGAACAAAACAGAAATGTCCACTTTATCACTGCTATTCAATATTGTACTAGAAATTCTAACCAGGACAATTAGGTAAGGAAAAAAGAAATAAAAGGCACACAGTCTGAACAAGGAAAGAGTGAAAATACCTCCTTCAGATGACATGATCTTTTACATAGAAATCCTAACTAATCCACACAAAAATACTATTGGAGCTAATAAATAATGAACTCAGTATATAAGTATATTAAGATCCACATACAAAAATCAACTGAATTTCTATATACTAGCAAGCAGTCCGTCACTTATCTGTGGTGACTCATGTGTTACTGGGATGCTATGCCATTATTATTTCAAACACCAGCAGAGTCATCCAGGCTTTTGTGACACTTCCAGACAAAGATAGACTTGGAATAGAGATCTAGGAATCTACTTTTAAAAAGATTATCCGTGCTCACTTCGACAGCACATATACTAAAATTGGAATGATACAGAGAAGATTAGCATGGCCCCTGTGCAAGGATGGCATGCAAATTCATGAAGCATTCCATATTTTGCATTTTTACCTTTAATTTGCTACTCAGATTTCATTCTCTTAGTGTAGCCTATTGTAAATAATTTAATAAATTATAGTAATTTTTTTTTAAATCCCATTAAAACTTTAGAACTGGCAGGAGACCATTGTCCTATAAAGTGCTAAAAGATATGTCCCACAAGCTGGAAAGGGCTAGAGATGACTAGGGAAGAGCAGTTTCCCCTAAGTAGATTCACTCTTAATGGCAGAGATGGAGTAGAGCTCTCTAGACTTTTATTGGTTGATGAATCAAAGTTTAAAATAAGAAGACCAAGGAAAAAAAAATGGCCATTAACCATTAGATCTAGGAATGCAAGAAGTATGAATCAAGAAAAATCAAAAGTTGCCAAAAAATGAGATAGAAGGCATTCATGAGCTGAAATATACTCATACTGACCTTTTTGAATCAGGCATTTATTTGACCTACTATACCAAAAGTGACTAGTACATTAACAGAGAACAACCTGAAATACAAGCTGGGTTCAGAAGAACAGTGACACTAGGCATATCATTGTCAAAGTTGGATGGATCTTGCCAAAAAACAGAGTACCAGAGGAATGTCTATCTGTGTTCATTGACTACGTATGCAAAGGCATTTGGCAGCATGGATCACAACAAATTGTGGCTAATCTTAAGAAGAGTAGGAAGACTGAAACATCTGATTGTGTTCTAATTGTAAAACCTGTTCTTGGACCAGGAGGCAATTGTTAAAACAGAACAAGAAAACACTGCATGGTTCAAAATCAGAAAAGGAGTGTGTCAGGGATGTGTCCTGTCTCCATACCTTTTCAATCTGTATGTAGAAAAGATCATTTGAGAGGCTAGACTTTAGGAGGAAGAACGTGGCATCAGGATTCGAGAAAGAATCATCAACAACCTGTATTATGCAGATGACACGACCTTACTTGCTAAAACTGAGGAGGACTTGAAGCATTACTTGTAGAGGTTGAAAAAACTGCAGTTTGCAATATGGATTGAAGTTCAACATCAAGAAGACAAAGACTTTCATCACTGGGTCAATTGGCCAATTGATAGTTAGAAAAGACATTGAGGTGTAAGTAATTTCAGCTTGCTCAATTCCACAATCAACACCCTTGGCACCAAGATTCAAGAATCAAAAGATGAAATGCATTAGGAAAATCTACTGTCAGTGCTCTTTCTAAAGTGCTAAAGATCAATTATATCAGTCTAGAGACAAAGGTGCTGATCCAAGCCATGATCTTCACAATTACTGGCTATGCTTCAGAGAGCTGGGCCATCACCAAGGTTGACAGAAGAGTAATTGATGCCTTTGAGTTGTGGTGCTGGAGAAGAGTTTTGAACATACTATGTCCTGTCAGATGATTTCTACCAACTTTTACAGTCGGAGATAGATCGAACATGCAATCAAGATG
>NW_006399824.1:1794045-1839413 GCF_000299155.1 Elephantulus edwardii | reverse complement strand
GGTTGAGGGACAACGCAGGAGGGGAAGACCCTCTATGAGATGGTTTGATTCAGTGACTGGGGTAATCGGGATGGGTGTGTCAGAGGCGGTACGGTTGGCGCAGGATAGAGCAGGGTTTAGGGCTGTTGTGCATAGGGTCGCTATGAGTCGGAAACGACTCGGCGGCACATAACAACAACAACAACATGTCCTGTCAAGAGAACTAATAGATTTGTCCTGGAGAGAATGCAACCAAGCTGTTCCTTGGAGGCAAAGATTTTGAGACTTCATCTCATATACTTTGAACATGTAGCCAGGAAGGACCAGTCTTTTGAGAAGGATATCATGGTTGAAAGAGTAAAGGGACAGTGCAGAAGAGGAAGACTGGGATGAGATGGATTGACAAAATAACTGGGGCAATGAGGGCAGGTGTGTCAGAGACAGTGAGTTTGGCTCAGGATAGATCAGAGTTCAGAGCTATTGTACATAGGGTCACCATGAGTCATAGTCCACTCAATGGCACATAACAACAATAATAACTATGCCAGGAGTTTTACTGCCTCTGATAACCAGCTAGAGAGTCAGCTATGGGTCAGTTCTGATTCAATGGTACGTAACAACAATGTCAGGAGTGACATATTGAAGAAGAATGGCAACACAATGTCACATTCATCATTAAAAAGAACATTTCCAGATCTATCCTGAAACCAAAAAGGACCTGAAGTGCTTGCTGCAGAAGCTCAAGGATTGTAGCCTTCAATATGGTTTGAAGCTCAACATGAATTCTCTAAAACAATATATTCTAATTTTGTAAATAAACTAGTGTGAAATTTTAAAAAAATGTTATAAATCTTGGAAGCTTACACTAAATTAAAATCAAATTGTTGGAGCTTAAAAAAACAAAAACAAAGATTCTCTCCACTCAGCCAATGACAGCACCATGTTAGATGATGAAGAGATTGAGATTGTTAACAGCTTAGGTTTGCTTGGCTCCACAGTCAGTACTCTTGGTACCAGCAACTAGGCAATTATAAGATAAATTACATTGAGAAAATCTGCTGTTAGGGACCTCTCCAAAGTACTGAAGAGCAACAATGTTAGTCTGGAGAATAAGATGTGTTTGATCCAGGCCACAGTGTTTGCAATTACTTGTTATGCATCAGAAATCTGGGGGATGACAAGGGATGATAGAAGGAGAATTGATGTCTTTGAGCTGTGGTGACGGAGAAGAATATTGAATGTACCATGGACTTCTGGGAGAACAAACAGGTTCATCCTAGAGAGGGTGAAACTGGGCTGCTCCTTAGAGGCAAGGATTCTGAGGTTTCATCTAACATACTTTGGACATGTTGTAAGGAAGGACCAATCCTTGGAGAGGGACATCATGCTAGGGAGGATGGAAGGATAGTGCAAAAGAGGAAGACCCTCGAGGAGATGACTGATCCAGTGACTGGGGTCATGGGGGTAGGTGTGTCAGAGACAATAAGGTTGGCACAGGATAGAGCAAGGTTTAGTACTGTAGTACATAAGGTTGCTATGAATCACAAGCGACTCGATGGCACAGAACCACAACATCCTGAAGTACAATGCTGTTGCTCACAGGATAATATCAATAAGTCTACAAGAAGTGCTAGTTAATATGACTATTACCCAAATTTGTGCACCAACTGCTAATGCCAAAGATGAAGAAATTGAAAATTCTGTCAACTTTTGAAGTCTGAAATTAATCAACTGTGCAATCACATTACATCAGTAATTACTTGTGATTGCAATACCAATTGGAAAGACAGAAGGATCACGAGTTGGAAAATACTCCCCTGGTGATAGAAGTCATATAGGAGATCACAGAATAGAATTTTACAAGACCAACAATTAATTCAGTGCAAATACCTTCTTCCAACAACATAAACAGCAACTGTAAGAAAGGACCTCACCACATGGAATCCACAAGAATCTATAAATAAACTACATCTATAGAGAAAGATAATGGAGAAGGTCAATATCATTAGTTGGAATAAGGTCAGAGGCCTACTACTAAATATATCATCAACAGCTCATAATCAAGTTCAAGCTGATGCTGAAGAAAATTAAAACAAGTCTATGAGGGCCAAAGGACAATCTTAAGTAGTCCCACTTGAATATAGAGGCTATCTCAAGAATAGATATGACCCTTGTAATGGCCAGAGATCAAATTATGGAATGATATCAAAGGCATCATATCTAAAGCCGACAAAGATTATTTAAAAACAAAGAAGAAAGAAAATGACCAAAATGGATGTCAGAAGAGACTCTGAAAGTTAATTATCAATATGAAGTAGCTGAAGTACATGGGAGAAATTATAAGGTTAAAAAAATACATTAAAGGATAGTTCAAGACAAAACAAAAAGAAAAGAAATTACAGTCTTAAATTTCAATATTAAAGGATTTTATGAGCAAAATATTAATGCAGTAATCATCAAAAGATGATGGAAAGAATACACAAAAATCACTTTATCAAAAATAATTCTGTGTGGATCATAACAAACTGTGGCTGACTGTGAGAAGAATGGGAATCCCAGAATACTTGATCATGCTAAAGTGAAACCTATACTTAGACCAAGAGGCAGTCAGTAGTCAGAACAGAGCAGGGAAACACTGCATGGTTCAAAATTGGGAAAGGTGTACACCAGGGATGTGTCCTATCTCCATATCTTTTCAACCTGTATGCAGAACAGATTATCTGGGAGGCTGGGCTCTATGAGGAGAAGTGCGGCGTCAGGATTGGTGGAAGATGTATTAACAATCTGCATTATGAAGATGACACAACCTTGCTTGCTGAAACTGAGGAGGACCTGAAGTGCTTGCTGCAGATGGTCAAGGACTGCAGCCTTCAGTATGGATTGAGGCTCAATGTCAAGAAGACAAAGATTCTCACCACTGGACTAATTGACAGCATCAGGATGGATGGTGAAGAGATTGAGAATGTTAACAACTTTAGTTTGTGTGGCTCCACGGTCAACACTCTTGGCATCAGCAGCCAGGAAATAAAAAAAACGTGTTGTGATGGGAAAGTCTGCTGTTAGGGACCTCTCCAGGGTACTAAAGAGCAATGGTGTCACTCTGGAGACAAAGGTGCATCTGGTACAGGCCATGGTCTTTGGAATCACTTGTTATGCGTCAGAGAGTTGGACAATGACTAGAGAGGATAGAAGGAGAATTTATGCCTTTGAGCTGTGGTGCTGGAGAAGAGTATTGAGTGTACCATGGACTGTGAAGAAAACAAACAGATTCATCTTGGAGAGGGTTTAATCGGGCTGCTCCTTGGAGGCAAGGATTCTGGGGCTTCCTGACATGCTTTGGACATGTTATGAGGAGGGACAGGTCCTTGGAGAGGAACATCATGCTTGGGAGTGTGGAGGGACGGCGTAGGAGGGGAAGACCCTCTATGAGGTGGATTGATTCAGTGACTGGAGTAATCAGGATGGGTGTGTCAAAGGCAGTGCGATTGGCACAGGATAGAGCAGGGTTTAGGGCTGTTGTACATAGGGTCACTATGAGTTGCAAGCAACTTGATGGCACATAACAACAACAATAATCTTCAGTCATTTCAAGGAGCAATATCACCAAGAACCAGTTATACTGGAGGAAGAAGTCCAAGTGATACTGAAAGCATTGATGAAAAACAAAGCTTCAGAAATTAATAGAGTATTGATTGAGATGTTTAAACAAACAGATGCAACACTAACAGGGCTTATCTTTCTGTTCTAAGACATTTGGAAGATAATCATCTGACCAACTGACTAGAAGAGAGTCATATTTTTATTCATTCCTGTATTTATAATTTATTCTGGTAAGATTAGTGACAGATCAGTTACAAGAAATGGCAAGTCAACATAGTCCCAAATGCTCGATCTTCTATATAACTCCATGATTTTCTACATCAGTATACCCTCTTTTGTTCTGTTTTCTAGCTCCTCTATGTCCCTTGGGTTCAGTGATTCACTGGAAGGTCTTCCAGAGACTCAGACCCATCAGAGAAATGACTCACGTGACTGCAAGCATGCAGTCTGTTTTGCAGAGGCTGATGAGTGTTGTAGGTTATCAGTTAAAGGCAGCAGGTATAACAAAAAGAGAACTAGTCCTGAGGTTCTATGAACTTATATTAGCATTAGTCTCTAGGAGGGTGGGCTTGTAGCCCAATTTAATCATCTCTCCTTGAGATACTTGAGCACAAAATAAACAGGTAATTGTTGGCTAGGAAAATAATTTTGAATGATAAATCTTGCTGTTGTTGTATACTGTCAAGTTGGAACCACTCCATAGCTGAGTTTTCAGAGGGAGTTAAAGACATGGGAGATTACCCATCCTTCTCTTGTGGAGCAGCTGGTGGATTAGAACTGTGAGCTTTTGGAATTCTAGCACAATTTCTTACCACTAGGTCACCAGAGCTTTTGAAAGATAAACCTTAAACATTCTGAATTCCAAAGAAAGGTGATATACTCCACTGTGCAACTTTCATTTTGGACTCTTGTCATGACAATAATACCTAATCATATATCCCTTTTAAACAGTTCTCTCCTTCATCTGTTTCAGTGCAGTATACATTATCTATCCCCTCTTTTCTTAGTTTCCCCCCAACCCCAATGCCAGTCCCATTATACAGCAGTGGCATTACTGGGCAGGGGGCAGGGATTATGTAACAATGAAAGAATTTTTAAATTTTTTTTACTTTCCAAAGAGAAAAGTGAACTGGGGGGGAAGTGTGGGCAGTGAGGAAAGTGCAAAAATGAATGAATGGAAATCCAAATTCTCTGTAAACTTTCATTAAAATTAATTTTAAAAAGTATATACTAAAAAAAGAAAAGTGACACAATATACTGCAGAAACTAATGAATAACATCATTAATATTTTTGTTGTTATGTTCCGTTGAGTACAACTCATAGCAACCCTATGAACAACAAATCTGAACTTTGTTCTTTTCTGTGCCATTCTCATCACGTCTGAAATACTTGAGCCCATTTCTATAGTCACTGTGTCAATCTATCTTGTTGAGGGCCTTCCTGTTATATACAAGTAAAATTTTATGATAATTTTAAAATTATTATTGACAGATAGCTTCTAGAAATAAAAATCATATTGAGAAGAAAATGTGGAACTAAGCATATTATTTTTATATCACATAGATATTGGCTAAAAACAGATAGGTATTAGGCAGTGTGGTTAATAACAAAATATGCATACCATTGCAAATAACGGGAATCTCATCCAGAATATTTAATTGTGCTCATATGGAGCCTGTACATAGATCATGAGGCAGTTGTTCGGTGAGGATACTGCATGGCTTAAAATCAAGAAAGCTGTGCATCCTTTCACTATACCCCACAAAGTCACAGGATACAAGATCCATTCCATACACGCAGCACATAATCCAATCTGTATACTGAAAAAATAATCCAAGAAGCTGGACTGTAGAACTGACAATAGCATGCAGCAGTCTCAAGATTGGAGGAAACCTCAACACTTTATAATATGCAGATGGGATAACTTTGATAGCTCTATGCAAAAAGGATTTGAAAGTACTTTCTGCTGAAAATAAAAACAACCTTAGTATTGAATATCAATACTCAATATCAAGAAAGCAAAAATCCTCACACAAGTAGACCAATAAGCAACTTTGTAAAAGAAGAAATGTTTCAAGTTGCCAAGGGTTTAATTTTACTTGAATCTACAAATGGCATCCATAGAAGCAGCAGTCAAGAAGCCAAACAATGTATTAAACTGGGAAAATCTGCTTAAAAGGATGTTTTTAAAGTGTTAAAAAAAACAAAGAGGACTAAGGTTTGCTTGACTCAAGCCATAGTATTTTCAATCACTTCAGATGCAAGTGAAAGGTGGGGACAATTAATAAGGAATACCAAAGGATAATTGATGTCTTTTAATTATGGTGTTGAGAAAGAGTATTCTTTCAACTGCCAGAAGAACAGACATACCTGTCTTGAATCTAAGAGCAGTCAGAATGTTCCTTAGCATTAAGTATTCTTAGCAGTAAGGATGTTGAGAGTTTGTCTCAGATACGTTAGATATGTTATCAGAAGGGACCAATCACTCAAGAATGGCATCATGTTTGGTAAAGTAGAGGATTACTGAAAATGGGGAGAACCCCATCAAGATAGACTAAAACAACAGCTGCATTAATAGACTCAAGCACAGGAATCACTGTGAAGATAATTCAGAACCACTTGTCCACCAGTACCATGATGGCTTGTGTGTTGCTGTAATACAAGAAGCTATACCACCATTATTGAAAACATTACCAGTGAGCTCTGATGGCCTAGTGGGTAGTGAGTTGTGCTGCCAATCCAGAGGTAGGTGGTTTGAATCCACTAGTTGCTCAAAGTCGAACCTACCTTTATAAGGTGGATTCGGTAAAGTTTTCAGCCAATGAAGGAGTGTCATTTGCTGCTGTGGTACAACATAAAATGAGGAAAAATCGCTGTAAGTGTCTATTCAGAGTAAGAATGTAGAATGTGGAATGTGTGAAGTATGAGTCTAAGAATACTGGAAGTTTTCAAAAAGAATATAGATTCTATAAAGACCAGTATCCTGTGGCCTCGCATTGGTTATTTTTAATCTGGTGATAATTATTAATTAACAATAGAACAGATGAAAGAAAGAACTCTCTAAAATGAATATATGACTAGGCACTATATGTATAACAACAGCACAGGATAATAAGAATATCATTGCAGAGAGGGCTGTGGGGTGGTGGTAGATAATTGTAAAACAATGAATGAATATTTTTAAAAAACTGAACTGGGGGAGGGTGAAGGGAGGGCAAGGGGGTAAAATGTATAAAAATGAATGAATGAAAATCTAACTTCTCTGTAAATGTTCATTAAAATCACAATTAAAATAAAATTTTATTTAAAAAAAAAATTAGACAAACCAGAAAAGGAATGAGCTCTGATGGCACATCTATCAACAAGGAGTTGAGCTAATGCAAAGAAGGTTCTTAAAGTTCAAAGCCACCAGTGGCTGCTCCACAGAAAGGTGAGTAATCTTCTCATTTGAAGTTACAACCTCTGAAAATCTAGCTGTGAGTAGGTCTAACCATTATTCATTGTTGTATGCCGTAGAGCTGGAACTGAACCTCTAGGGGATTTTCAAAGTCAGTTAATCACACAGGAGGAGACTGTCTGTCATTCTCCCATGAAGCAGCTGGTGGATTCGAATCACAAATCAAAACCACAATAAGACTGCACTTTACATTTACTAAACCAACATCAATAATTATAGACAAGATGCTTGCATTGCGTCAGAGTCAAACTTTTCTCCACAGGGTTTTCAACAGCTGGTTTCCACAACTACCACCCCATCTCTCTTTTTCATTATAGCTGATTTTTTTTAAGGACATAAGATTGCCATGCAATACCTTCAGAGGTGTTTCTTGATGGGATTGAACTACCAGTCTTTCAGTTAACAAAGATATTAACCACTTGCACCACCCATAGACTTTTTAAATCCACCAAGATAACTATAGTAATTTTTAAAAGAACAAATTTGGAGTGAGACATAGAAATTGAAATCCACACATGTTGCGGATGTGAATATAAAGTGATGTAACCATTGTGAAACATAATTTGGCAGTTAACCAGAAAGTTAAATAGGAGTTACCATATGGCTCAGTAATTTCACTCCTTGGAATACATGCAAGACAATTGAAAACATATGTTCATACAAATACTTTCTATGTGAATGCTCATAGGAGCATTATTTATAATAGCCCTAAAGTGAAAACACCAAACTGTCATCAGCTGATGAATGGATACACAAAAGTGCTACAGTCATACAACGAAATATTATGAAGATGTAAAGAGAAATAATGTACCAAGTAATTCATACCACAACATAGAAAAACATTGAAAAATTATGGTAAGTGAAAGAAACCAGATAAAAAGACCATGTATTGTGTGATTCCATTTATACAGAATATGGAGAATAGGAAAACCAAGTGAGACAGAGTAGGTTATTGTTTGCGAGGTGTTCTGGAAGGAAGAAATGGAGAGTTACTACTATTCGGTATAGATTTTATTTTGGGGATGATGAAAATGTTTTGGAATTGGATAGAGATGATGATTGAATGCTTTTGTGAATGTAACAAAAGAACACTGAGATGTACAATTCATTGTTGTGAGGTGCATTCAAGTTCATTCCAACTCATGTCCTCAAGAACAATAGGATGAAACATAGCCCAGTCCTGCACTTCGTCACAATCAGTGCACTGCCTGACTGGTTTTGATAGTTTAGGTTGCCAACTTGACTGCCCATAATTAACTGATTATCTCTAATATTAGGTAATCATTAGTAGTTGTTGTTGTTATGTGCCGTCGAGTTGTAGGTGACTTAGAGCGACCCTATGAACAAAAGTCCTCAACACTTGTGTGACTTCCATCCTTTCTCCAGGTTCATAGAGTTTCCAGAGGCAGGCTATTAGGGAAGAAAGTGGATGCCACTCCTGCTTCCAAGCTTGTTTTAATTGGGAGCTCCACCAAACACTGTCCACCATGGGTAATTGTTAACACATTTGACACATCAGTGTCACAGTGTTCAGCTTCACAGCAACCACAAGTTACCACTGTATGACAAGTGGACACACCAGGGCCATATGACCTAGAAGAATGAACAAACATAGTAGAGGAAAGAGAATTTACTCAGGAATGTGGCCTGCATTAATATAAATGGATGTTGTTTCTGGGACCAAAAAGCCTTCTTATTCTTTGCTTGATCAGAATCTTTCACATGAATCATCATCATCTGACCTTCAGGATTTTGGACTTGAACCAACAAACTTTGTCATATTGTCTGCCAATCTTAGATTTGTCAACTTTGAAAGTCAAGTTATCAATCTATCATCTGACCTGGTGATCTTGGCTTCACCATCCCCAGTATTTGTACGAGTTAGGAGAAGTGCCAGCCTCGACAAGGGCATGAGCCATTTCCATGAGACAAATCTCTATACATACACTTATATAAGCATCACTGGTTCTTTTTCTCTAGAGAACTCAGCCTAAGATACTATTGTTACAGCATCTATGTCAGTGCACCTTATTGAAAGTTTTCCTTTTTGTCACCAAACCTCTATCAAGAATGATGTCTTTCTTAGGGATTAGTCCCTCTTGATAATATGTCCAAAGTACATGAGACAAAAATCTCATCAACCTCATTTCCAAAGAACATACTGGCTGCACTTCTTCAAGATATGTTCAATATTCTTTGCCAACATCTTAAGTTAAAGCTCATTGTCATGAAGTCAGAACCAATTCATAGTTGACCATCTATTGATTTCTGGGCCTGTAAATTGCATAGAAGGAGATTGCCCATCTTTCTTCCAAGATGCAACTGGAGGATGCACCAGAGATGTACAGCCTTTGGTTTAACAGAACTACTCCTTATCAAATATGTCACCAGTGTTCCTAGGCCATACAACAAAGGCATCAGTTATTCTTTGGACTTCCTTATTCATTGTACAAATTTCAGACACAGCTGAAGCAACTGGTTTGGGTCAAGAGGACTTTAGTCCTCAAAGTGACATCTTCTTTTTTTTTTTTTTTAACACATTAAAGAGATTATTTGTAGTAGATTTTCCCAGTGCAGTACATTGTTTGATTTCTTGACTTTCACTTCCGTGGATGCCCACTATGGATCCAAGTAAAATGCAGTCCTTGACAACTTGAACTTTAACATGGTGTGGAGTTTATCTTTCAATATGACTCTCTTAGGCATCAATGTCTTTGCCATGTAGGTGGTCAAGAATAGGAAAATAGGACATCCCAAATCTACAAGGTGATTGGCTATTTAACAACCCACAAAGGGATTGGCTAGTATCTCAGTTCTGATGTGCAATTCAGAAGGAAGAGAATTAGACCTTCCCCACAAGTAAAGAAGAGAAACCTCACTGTCAGGTAAAGAGCAAACAAGAAGGCCTACAGGAACAACTGCCATAGCAGCCACAGCAGAGAATGTAAGACAGGACTTTGGAACTGCAACATCATTGGAACCAGAGCTAAGGGACTTTTCCAAGGTTTGGACAACTAGGAGTGGGGGCAACAATATTGGTAGGACTGCACTTTCAAACACTGGCCTAAAGCCATGAGGCTCAAAGCTGAGGTGCCTGCAAGCATATTTTGAGAGCTCTCCTGACTGCATTTTACTATTAACCTTAATTATAATCTTTTGGCTTTCCTAACATGGTTCTGTGTATCTGTGAGCTATCACATCAGATTTTTAACCCAGCAAAAGCACTGGTGTTGAAATGAGTAGAAAGAGGTGTGGGAGCATAGGGGCCATATCTGACCTCATAAAAATCGCTTTTGTTATTGATGCTGTTGACAGGGACAGTTCACCTTTGTGAAGGTGGTAACGGTCAGGATGGCCATCCACCATCCCCACGTGGCCTTTGAATTTGTACAGATGGTAAATTTTACCTTGGGTGAAATTTTATATTTTATTATGTCTCCATTATTGATTTGAAAAATTGATATGAAGTTATTTAGAATTTTCATTTTTTCTTGGGTGAATTTTGGTAATTTGTGCCTTTTGTTTTGTCCATCTTGTTATGTTCTCTTTCTCTCATGTTGGACCACACCTTACTTCCATATCCCTTCCTCTCTCTCTTCTGTCTTTTTTATTTGGGGAAAAGGGATTCTCTTTGTTATTTCCTTCTTTCTTCTTGTCTTACTGTGATTTAGTTTCTCTTCTGTTTGGAGTTGTTAGGTAAAATTTATTTAATTGATCGAAGACCTCCTTTTTTCTAATCTAACCATGTAGTGCTATAAATTTCCCTCTAAGCACTGCTCCAGCTGCATCCTGTCATTTTTATGTTTTGCTTTTACTTGTATATAGTGCAAAATATCTTATTTTTTTGACCCATTGCTTAAAAATATGTCATTTACCAGCTATTTGGGAATTTTTCTGCTATTGATCTCTTATTTAATTCTATTGTGTCCCAAAAACACTTTGTATGATGTAGTTGACATTATGCTGTATCTTAGCAAAAGCTCATGAATGCTTGCAAAGAACATACATTCTGTTGCTTTTGGGTATCATGTGTTATATAAGTCAATTATGTCAAGTTGATTGATACCGTTCAGATCTTCTCAGGGCTTATTGACTGTTAATTTGTTCTATCAATTACTGAGAGATTACTATTGAATTTTCCAACTATAACTTTGGACTTATCTATTATTTTTAGTTCTATCCTTTTTTTGTTTAGCATATTTTGAAGTTCTGTGGTGTTTAGTATATACACATTTAGTCTTGTAAATGTACTTTTGATTAATTGACCCATTTATCACTAAGAAATGTCTCTCTCCTCCCTGGTTATATGCGTGGTTTTGAAGTCATCTTTGTCTGTTACAACCATCCTAGATTTCTTCTGATTAATGTCTTCATTATAAATATTTTGCATCCTTATATTTTTAGCCTGTGTTTTCTTGTGAATAGTCTGAAACACTACATATAGTTATTTCTTGCCTTTATATTCTGTCTCAAAATTTTAATCTTTTAGTTTGTTTGCTTATATCATTTTACATTTACTTTAATAGCTTACATCATTCATTTAAATTTACCATTCTGTTTTTTCTTTAAATTTTTTATTTATTTATGGTGGTAGTTTTTTTCCTCTAGTTGCTCTACCATTCTGTCTTCAAGTCATATTAGACCACTATACATACACTGTGAGAGCCTTGAATAGTACACTTTCATTTCTCTTCTCTCAGCCTTTGCTTATTGTTGCTCTATATGCTGTGTCTAAAAGAGTTTTGAACTCGGAAGTCATTATTTTCTTTTAAATTGGAAATATAAAAAAGCCCCTTTTCCAAAAAGTAACAGGTACTTGATTTACCCTCTCATCCAAAATGAGAATTTTTAATACCAGATAAAATATAAGAACAGTGCTTTTTCTTATTTTATATTGGTTTGCATACAAAATTCACTTACAATTTTGTTTCATTCAAATACATTGGGTTTCACTCATTCCTTCATTCACTTTGCACTTCATACAATCATTCCCATATATTATGTTTTATAAAATTAATCACAATTCATTGATGTGCACTATTCCCTAACTTTTCAAGTCCTCATTGGCTCTTTCCTAATTCCCTCACCCCCTCCCTCTGCCCACCAAATTCTGTAACCCTATGATCCCGCCTCTCCACACTCAGTTCTACTGATCCCTTCTTTTCCTCCTTTAGACTTTCATCCACATCTTACTAGTTATTCTCCTATTTTTACAATAACGGTCTTATGCCATATTTGTCCTTTTGGCACTGAGTCAGTTCACTCAGCATAAAAAAAACGCCCCAAAAAAACCCAAACAAAACAAAAGTTTTAAAGGTACTTACCATGTCATGAAGGAGATTTACCTTTGAGGAAAGAATTGAATGACTGCCACAGCCTACAGTCTTGAAAGTTTTCAGGCAGAGTGGGATTGAGGTGGGACCAAGTAGAGCCAAATGGAGTCTCCAATTGAAATGAAGCTAAGTATCTGAGGATAGTGAGGCAGCTTGGATGTTTGGGACAGAACACCAAAAAAGAAAATGCTGTCCACAAACAACAGAACTCTGGGATCTTCACAGGGACCCTATTAGTATTTAACTGAGTACTGAGCAGTACAGGTGTATGAAAAAAAAATCACCCAGGCCAGAGTTACAAAAAATATGAAAGGATGAGAGACAAGTACTCAAAACTCACACAGCACTGGGGATAGTGCCCCTTCCTGAATGCCACACAGGAAAAATTAACTGGTTGTTGGATAGACTATTAAGGCAGGTCATGCCTCAATAATGAGGCCTAACTTGCCCTAGTCTGATCACTGCTCTAAATCTGCTTGTTGTTGTTGATTTCTGTTGAGTTGAGCACAACTCATAGCGACCCTATGAACAAAAGGTCTGAAGCCTTTCTATAACTATCATCATTTGTCAAAGTTTATAGAGTTTCCAGAGTCATGTTGTTTAGGAAGTATATGCCACTCCTGCTTCCAAACCTGTCTTAAACTGGGAGTTCCACCATGGGTATCCATTATGGCATTTAACACCCCAATGGCACAAGGTTCAGCATCACAGCAACCCTAGGTTACCTTAGTATGGCATATTGACAGAGGAGTGCTGTACCACTTAGAAGAATGTTCCTCCAAAATATAATGATAACTTATTTTTAAATACAAAAGCCCTCCTCAAGGTCTTGTTGACTCTAAACAAGAGGCTTAAATAAAAAAGCAACCAATACAGTATGTTTTTGCTGTTATGTGCCGTTGTGTCACCTGCAACATATAGTGACTCTATGTACAGCAGCTCTGAATCCTTCCCCATCCTAAGTCAGTCTCACTAATTCCAACACACCAACTCCCATTGTACCACATACTATATCAATTCATCTCATCCGGGGTCTTCCTCTCCTATGCTGTCCCTCCATCCTTCCGAGCATGACGTCTTTCTCCAAGGACTGGACTGGTCTCACTTGGCCACAGGCTCAAAGTATGTGAGACGGAACTTCAAAACCCTAGCCTCCAAGGAAAGACTTGGTTTCACCCTCTCAGGTACAAACCAGTATGTTTTATGGGCAGTCCATGGTATGTTCCAGACTCTTCTCCAGCACCACATCTTGAAGGCATCTATTATTCTTCTGTCATTCTCAGTCATTGTCCAGTTCTTTGAAGCATAACAAGTAATCGAGAAGACCATGGATTAGGCACACCTTTGTCTCTAGACTGACATCATGCCTAGCAAATAATAAGAGCAAGAGTTAAAAAGATGAACGACATTTCACATAGTTTAGATGTATTCTGGGGCTGTTGTTATTGTTAGGTGCCATCTTCCAGTCAAGTATAACTGATAGTGCCCCTATGAACAGCAGACCTGAACCTTTCCCTGTCCTGCATCCTATCCTGGGGTAGAGGGAAGCAAAATAATATTTAGCGATATAAAATATTATACACACACAAGGTAAAAGTCACAATGTCTGGCATCCAATCAAAGATTGTTGTTGTGTACCGTTGAGTCAGAACTGACTCATAGCTGACCCTCCAGCAAGTTTTCAGAGGCAGTTAATTACATTGAAGAAGATACCAGTCTTTCCCCTACAGAGCAGCTGGTAGACTCGAACTACATGCCTTTGGATTGGCAGCACAACTCCTTACCCACCAGGCCATCAGAGCTGCTTTAGTAGTAGTAGTAGTAGTAGTAGTAGTAGTAGTAGTAGTAGTAGTAGTGTGTACCGTCAAATCGGATCTGACTGGTACAGGAGGAGATTGACCCTCCTTCTCCTGCAGAGCATCTGGTGGATTCAAACTGCGCACCTCTAGGATTGTAGTTGAGCTTCTTGCCACTAGGCCACCAGAGCTCCCTCAGAACTCCTTTTTGAAGATTTAGTAGTTCAACATTTTCCAAATTTATTGAAAATCATAAGCATACAAACCCAAGCTCATCAATGAATCCAAAGTACAAGAAGCATAAAGAAAATTCTGCCAAAGCACATTATAATCAAATTGCTCAAAATCAGTGATAAAGACAAATCATTAGATGAAGCCAGAGGGAGGTGGGGAAAATACATCTGACAATTAAGTCTCTTAGCTCTTAACAGTTGAGAAATAATTTATTTTGCTGTCATATAAATTTCTTTCTCCCTCTGAGTGTTAAAGTACTGAAAAAGAACTCTCATCCTAGAATTTAACAATGTTATTCATCTTAAAGCTTTCTGGAGTCACTCCCTTCATGGTCTTTGGTGATGAGTTTTCACACAAACTCAGATCACTTCTTAGACAAAGACCCAACAGGACCAGTCCACAAAGGGCTGGGCTGTGTCTCTCTCCTTTCCCATACTCTGCTCCATAGATTCTAGCCATTTTGGTCTCCTGGGAAATTCAAGAGCTATTACTTGAAAGCACTGAACTGGTGAAATTGCAGGGTTTGACTTCTTTGTGATCCCTTAGGAAAAGGACACAATATTGCTGTGCTTGATGCTCAGTATCTGGAAACCATCAAATCCTGCCTTTTGTGTTTTCTGAATTATTGATGTTGATAGTGATATCAATAGATTTGGTGTCATCGGTTGTTGAGTGCTGTAGAGTCAGAACTGACCCATAGCTGACCCGCTAGTGGGTTTTCAGAGGCAGTTAATCACACAGGAGATTGTTCATCCTTCTCCCGCAAGAGTGGCCTCAAACCATGTACCTTTGAGATTGCAGTGCAGGTTCTTGCCACTAAGCCATCAGAGATCCCTTCGTGTCATCTAATCGAGGAATGTACGGTGTCACCCTTCTTCCTCCATGGAGCTCCCATACTAGACTGTGTAGAATCCTTGCTGCTGCTGATGTTGTTAGGTACCTTCAAGTTGACTGACTCATAGCGATCCCGTGAACAACAGATCTGAACCTTGTCCTATCCTGCACCATCTTCAGGATCCTTAATATGCTTTAATTTGTTAGAGTCACTGTATCAATTTGTTTCATTGATGGTCTTCCACTCTTTCTCTGATCCTTCTTCTGTCATCTTTAGTCATTGTCCAAATTTCAGTCAGGTACACCAAAAGTAATTGAGCTGTGCCTTTTCTGTCTATAAACTGACATTATCATGCTTTTGCACTTTGCAGAGCCCTTGACAGATTTTTTTTCCAATGTAACACATCTTGATTTCTTTTATGCTCTTACCTTGGAATTTGGCTTGAATAGATCACTTCCTATGCATCTGAGAGCTGGACATTGAATAAGGCTGACAGAAGAATTGATGCCTTTGAGCTGTGATGTTGGAGAAGAGTACTGACTATTCCATGGACTGCCAAAAGAGTAAACATGTGTGTCTTGGAGAAAGTGAAACCAGAGTGCTCCTTGAAGGCAAAGTGATAAAGCTTCCTCTCACACACTTTGGGCAAAGTGGAGCGTCGGGAGGAAGACCTTCAACCAGAGGATTAACACGGTGACTGCAGCAATGAGTTGGTGTATTTCAGTGATTTTGAGAATGGTGAAGGATGGGGTTCAGGTCTGTTGTTTCTAAAGTCAGCATGGGTTGTGTGCAATTTGATGACATCTAACAACATTACCCTGCATGTTGAATACCAACAATATCCTTTTACTAGAGTTCACAACTTCCATTTTTTTCTCCATTTATTATGATATTTATTACGATGTTTGAGAATCACAGAACATTTGATTGTGCTTATGCAAAACTTATACTTGGACCAAGAGGCAGTCGTCAGAACAGAGCAAGGAAACACTGCATGGTTCAAAATTGAGAAGGGTGTCCACCAGGTATATATTCTGTCTCCATACCTTTTCAACATGTATGCAGAACAGATCATCCAGGAGACTAGGCTCTGTGAGGAGAATTGTGGGATCAGGATTGGTGGAAGATCTATCAATAATCTGTGTTATGCAGATGACACAATCCTGCTTGCAGAAAGTGAGGAGGACCTGAAGCGCTTGCTGCAGAAGGTCAAGGACTGCAGCCTTCAATATGGATTGAAGCTCAACATCAAGAAAACAAAGATTCTCACCACTGGGCCAATTGGCAGCATCAGTATGGATGGTGAAGAGATTGAGATAATTAACAATTTTAGTTTGCTTAGCTCCACAGTCAAAACTCTTGGTACCAGCAGCCAGGAAACCAAGAGATTAATTGCATTGGGAAATTCTGCTGTTAGGGACCTCTCCAGAGTACTGAAGAGCAACGATGTCAGGCTGGAGACTAAGGTGTGCCTAATCCGGGCTATAGTCTTTGCAATTGTGCGCTATGCATCAGAGAGTTGGACAGTGAATAGGGATGATAGAGAATTGATGCCTTTGAGCTGTGGTGTTGAAGAAGACTGTTGAGTATATCATGGGTTGTTAGGAGAACAAACAGGCTTGTCATGGAGAGGGTGAAGTTGGGCTGCTCCTTGGAGTCAAGGATTCTGAAGCTTCGTCTGACATACTTAGGGCATGTTTCAAGGAAGGACCAGTCCTTGGAGAGGGACATCATGTTTGGTAGAGTGGAGGGACGGCACAGGAGAGGAAGACCACTGATGAGATGGATCGATGCAGTGATTGGGGTAGAGGTAGTAGGTGTGTTGGAGACAATGAGGTTGGCACAGGATAGAGCAAGGTTTAGGGCTCTTGTACATAGGGTCGCTATGAGTTGCAAGTAGCTCCACAGCACATAACAACAACATTATGATGTTGCCGGCTGGTCCAGTGGTAAGAATTTTTGTTTTCATGTTGAAATGGAATATAACAGAATCTACTACAGAATCCTTACTAATGAATTCATAGAAATCCTTAGCTTAATATTAGTTTTAATTATCAAGTACTTCATTGCCATCAAGTAAAAAACTTTTCCTAGCTGGCCCTCAATTGGGTTCAGAGGCTATAAATCACACGAAAGGAGATTGCCCATCTTCTGCCATGGAGTCACTGGGACGTTTGAACAGCTGGAAAGTGCAACTCCTTATGGCTTCAGCCACCAATATTATAGAATATTGTGGAAAGTCTGTTGCCAAAAATATTGATAGCACAGATGAAATACCATTATAGAATCTTCTGGAGACAGATCTGGGCTTCGACCACTGCACCACTAAAGCTCTTAGATTCACTAAGTAAGCTATTAATATACTCAAAGAAGTCTGTTGGTTGCAAATCAAAAGGTAAATGGTTCAAAGCCACCAGCCACTCTATGGAAGACTATGTTTCTATAAACATCTACATCCTTGGAGTGCTACAGGGCAATTCTACTCTGTCCTTCAGGCTGTTGACCTGTCAGAAGCCATTGAAGGGCAATGCATTTGATTTTGTGGAGGATGAGAAGATCCATGAGCCAGAATGGCTAGATCCAGGAACCAGGATGGCTGGGAAGGATTGAGCTCTGCTCTTAACTTGCCAGTGGCCCCATTGAAGGGCCGTGGGCAGTGGGTATGTGAAATAATCTCAGAGCCCTTCCTGACATCTCTTATCGCTGCTGAGAAAAGTCCCTATTTGCCACCTGGAATTTGTACTTTCTCCTCAAAAATACGATCACCAGTTGCTATAAAGGTGGCCCTGCTGGAGCTATAGAGGAAGATGGGAAGGAGATGAGCATCCCTTGTTCCTCTACCTAGCCTCTCATGCTGTCCACCCACCCACTGCCATGTGATTAAGTTTGACTAGTACTGACCTTCCATCAGGTTTCCAAGGTTGTATATAGTTCCCAAAGGAGATCATCCATTTGCTCTCAGGGGCCAACTGATGGGTTTGAACCCATGACCTTTTGGTTAGCAGATCAACTTGTTATGCTCTACACCACCAGGAAGTTTTGGGAAAAGACTTTGGCCAGTGGGGCTAGATATCACAGGAGAGAAATATGGTCTCACGAGGTCACAGAACTGGCAGAATCCTTTGAGACCCTGCCAAGTGCCTTCCTGTGCAGATGGGGGGAAACCAAGGCAGCAGAACTGCTCCAGGGCCATTCAGAGTCCCGGGCCATAGCCACATGCTCTGTGAACCTGCTCACCTACCCAAGACAGGGACTGTTCAGAAATTCCAGCTGCTACTGGCATTCCTGTCAGCAAAGACTCTCAGGAGGAAGGCGCCTGGTGACTTGTCCAGGGTCTCCCAGCAGGTGACTTGCCCAGGGTGAGGTGGCAGAGGGCCCTAGTATCAGAGCTGCTTCCCCATGAGGACTGAGGCTGCTCCATCGGCTCCCCCTCTTTTTCTGGCCTTGATTGAGTCATGTGGTTCCCTTGGAAACAGAGCTGCTTGTCTCCTGGGGTCAGCAGCACTTAATCCGAGGTTCCTGCAATCTTGATGCTAGTGGGGGAAGGGATCCTAACACTCCTCACAATCTTTACCAACCACCCTGGCACCCACTGCCACATGAGAACATACATATCTCACACTCAGCTTTCTCAGTGTGAAAACACACACACACACACACACACACACACACACACACACACACACACACACTCTTCACTCAAGTTCAGGGAGTTTTCTGCTTTTTAAATGACTGTTTTCTAACCCCTAACCAAAGAGGAACAATCAGGTCATTTATTTTGTGCCCTGAAGCACAGTGGGACATGCTTTCCTTCCAAATGTTCTCTCCATGGCATCGTTGTTAGGTGCCATCACATCGACTACAACATATTGCGACCCTTTGAACAACAGATCTGAACCTTACCCTATCCTGAGCCATCCTAACCAATGCTGTGCACTCAAGGCTTCTGCTCAGATTATCTGTTGAAGATCCTCCTCTCTTTCACTAGCCCTTCATCTTTCCCAACATGATTTCCTTTTCTAGGACTGGCAACTGCTGACAATGTGCTCAAAGTCTGCAAGCTGAAATTTCACCATCCATGTTTGTTCTTGGCAGTTCATGGGATACTCAGTACTCTTTATCGTTACAATTCAGAGGCATCAATTCTTCCATCATCCTTATTCATTGTCCAACTTTCAGATGCATCAAAAGTAACTGACAAGATGATGACTTGGATCAGCCGCACCTTAGTCTTTAAACTGACATTTGTTGCCCCTTAACACTTTGGAGAGGTCCTTGACAAAAGATTTTCCCAATATATGTCCATGGTATTACTATCCACTTTTACTTGTTCAAATTGGCCTCTAAGGGACTTACGGGTCAACAGGCAAAGCCATGGATGTGTTGGAACATTACTCTGTAAGCAATGAGATTTTAAGCCAATGTGCATTAGAGCATACAGTCCTCCAAGAGCCAGTGTGTGCTGACCGTATGAGCTGTTTCCTGTCCAGATCCTGCTGTGCTCCCTGGCGCCCTGGGGTCCAGTGGGTTTTGTTGAGTAAAGGTATCATGCACTCCAGGAACACAGGAAAACTTTCAGAAGAAAGATGGAAAGGAGGAAAATTAACCTCTCCTAACAATAGGCCAAAACACGAAAGATGAAGTTTCACCATCCTTGCTTCCAAGGAGCATTCTCATTGCACTTTTTCCAAGACATCTCTGTCTGTCCTTTGGTAAGTCCACGGGATATTCAGCACTCTTCTCCAACACCACAATTCAAAGGCAAGAGTGTGGCCCCAGATCCTGTGCTTTGGTTCTGACCCCTGAACAGATTTGATATCAAGAACGAAAAGGAGAAGCTTCCACACTATCAATAAATGTGACTGTCAGGCTTACCAGAAGCCTAAATAGAGAATGGGAGAAGACACCCAGCTGGTATCAGGAAAAGAGAAGCTGGAAATAAAAGTCTACAGTTTAGAAGCTAGAGGTCAGAGTGAGGATAAACCAAGGGAGAGAATTCAGCAAAACAATAAATAAAAATTTTTAAAAAAATAGACTACAAAGGGACTTTGTAAGAACATTCAGAACCCAGAGACCAGAAGGTTCAGATGGGGCAGAATTAAACAGGACAAGAAAGAGGATCCCTTCTCTCCATCAGAGTGTGTGGTCTAGAGCCTGAGGTCATGGCTCAGGTGTTGAAAGAATTAAACTTGAGTAATGGAGACAACAAGAAGCAATAACCTTTTTTAGTTGTAAAAAAATAAAAAATGCATACCTTGTGAGGATGGCTCAGGACAGGATAAGTCTCAGATCTGAGCTATACTTGATATCATCTACCACCTCAGACACACTCAAGTCCATTGCTACAGTCACTATGTCAGCCCACCTGGTTGAGGGTCCTCCCCTCCTTTGGTGTCCCTTCACCTTTGCATGCATGATGTTTCACTCCAAGGATTAGCCTCTCCTGGAAACATGCCCAAATTGTGGGAGACAAAGCTTTATCATCTTCGCCTCCAAGGAGTACTCTGGCTGTACAGTCTCCAAGGATGCATACTTGGTATGGAATTAAAACCACATAAAACAATTTTAAAATTTCTCCCCTACGCCCCAAACACCACATTCACTTTTCAGATGTATTATAGCTTCTTATATAACCTTGAAAACATTTTTATGAATCAATAAATGCTACACATATATACATTTATATATATGTCAGTGTATATATGCTTATATATGCACATATATATATTCATTTGTACCTACATGTGTGTGTATATAAACATGTATATGGACTTACATACACGTAGCATGTTAAGTGCACATATGTGTACATTGGTATCTATGTAAATAACTACACACACATAAAAATGTATCACTCACAACTTGCTCTGCAACTTCAGGGTTTTTTTAGATTTAGATGTCTTACACATTAAGTCAGACAAACACACCTGCACCTTGGTTTTTCTACTTAATGTGCCTTGAAGATATTTTTACATCAGCCTAAGTGCCTCTGAAAAGCCGCCAGAGGGTTAGCTATAGGTTGGTTCTGACTCGATGATAAACACAAAAATATGTAGGTCTACTTCCACCCTAACGATCAACTGTTATTGTTGTTGTTGTTGTTATGTACCATCGAGTTGCTTGAGACTCATAGCGACCCTATGTACAACAACCCTAAACCCTGCTCTGTTCTGTGCCAATCGCACTGTCTCTGACACACCCATCCCAATTAACCCAGTCACTGAATCAATCCACCTCATAGAAGGTCTTCCCCTCCTATGCTGCCCCTCCACCCTACCAAGCATGATGTCCCTCTCCAAGGACTGGTCCCTCCTTACAACATGTCCAAAGTATATCAGATGAAGCCTCAGAATACTTGCCTCCAAGGAGCAGCCTGGTTTAACCCTCTCCAGGCTGAATCTGTTTGTTTTCTTAGCAGCCCATGACACACTCAACACTCTTCTCCAGCATCACAGCTCAAAGGCATCAATTCTCCTTCTATTCTCCTTAGTCATTTGTCCTACTCTCTGATGCATAACAAGTGATTGCAAAGACCATGGCCTGTATCAGATGCACCTTAGTCTCCACAGTGACCCTACTGCTCTTCAGTACCCTGGAGAGGTCCCTAACAGCAGACTTTCCCATGGCAATACATCTTTTAATTTCCTGGCTTCTGGTGCCAAAGAGTGTTGACTGTGGAGCCAAACAAACTAAAGCTGTGAACAATTTCAATCTCTTCACCATCCATTCTGATGCTGCCAATTGGCCCAGTGGTGAGAATCTTTGTCTTCTTGATATTGAACCTCAATTTATATTGAAGGCTGCGGTCCTTGATCCTCTGTAGCAAGCGCTTCAGGTCTTCCTCACTTTCCGCAAGCAGGGTTGTGTCATCTGCATAACGCAGATTGTTGATAGATCTTCCACCAATCCTGACCCCACAGTTCTCCTCATAGAGCCTAGTCTCCTGCTTGATCTGTTCTGCATATAGGTTGAAATGGTATGGAGACAGAATACATTCCTGGTGGACACCCTTCCCAATTTTGAACCATGCAGTGTTTCCTTGCTCTGTTCTGACGACTGCCTCTTGGTCCAAGTATAGGTTTCACATTAGCACGATCAAGTGTTCTGGGATTCCCATTCTTCTCACAGTCAGCCACAGTTTGTTATGATCCACACAATCAAACGCCTTTGCATAATCAATGAAACACAGATAGATATTCCTCTGGTATTCCCTGCTTTCAGCTAAGATCCATCTAACATTTGCTACAAAATCCCTAGTACCACAACCCCTTCTAAGCCCAGCCTGCTGACCGAATGGCAATGACTCTCGAAGTTCAAACCTACCAACACCTCTGGGGGAGTGAGAGGGGAGAAGATGGGCAATCTCCTCACATGCAGTTTACTGACCCCAAAAACCCACGGGAGGGTCAGCCAACACAAAGGGAATGGATATGGGTTTTTAAATTCTTTCTATACACACTTGCCACCACTGGATTTTTTTCAGACTTAATTTTTTGCCAGTCTGCTCATTTACAAATTTAAAATGAATGCAAAAAATGGAATTAAGGAATTGAACATATTTTCATATGATTTTTGGCCTGTTGTATTTCTAATGTCTATAAACTATTCATGTCCCTATGCTCATGTTTCTTCAGATGTACATTTTTCTCTTGATTTTTATGACCTACCTCTGTCATACTTGTAGCAAATATCTTTTTAGTTACTATTTGAGAGCCTTATTATTTCCATAGATATATGTAAAAGTGCTTATGTAGTCAAACATTTTTTCCTTTTATAGCTTCTAGGCAGCTACCTGCTTTAAATGTGTTTGTTTTCTAATATGAACAAGTTATCTTTAAAGCTTCTAAAAGAGCCAGCAAATGTGTTTGCGGAGCTTGTAACAGGCTTCTTGAAAAATTATGGAAAGCAAAAGAAGGAATGAAGGAAGTTAATACATGTTGTCCCAGTTTTCCAAAGAAGAAAAGATTCCAGAAACAGCAGCCTAGTGCATTTCATTCTGTTGTGTGGCATCAAGTCCATTTGCAACTCAGCAACTGCATGTCATGTGGGGTGAATCTCCCTGTGGGATATTTCAGGTGATTTTTATAGAAGCAGATTGTCAAGTTTTTCTCACATGGGGCAAATAAATAAGTGGGTTTGAACCACCAACCTTTTGCCTTACTGATTTCCTAGCCATTGGGCTGCAGGATTAATAAGCAGACATGTGACTTGGGAGCTGTCGTTCAAGGAGATGGTGGATACCAGAAGACAGCATAGGTTCATCAGGAGGAAGTTCCGCCACACCCATCCAGGCCCTACCTCTCTTAGGATCACTAGCCTCATGAACTAGAAGTCTACTGTCAAGGAATACCAGAAGAATGTCTATCTGTGTTTCATTGATTACGCAAAGGCATTTGACTGTGTGGATCATAACAAACTGTGGCTGACTCTGAGAAGAATGGAAATCCCAGAACATTTAATCGTGCTAATGCAAAACCTATACTTGGACCAAAAGGCAGTCGTCAGAACAGAGCAGGGTTACACTGCATGGTTCAAAATTGGGAAGGGTGTCCACCAGGAATGTATTCTGTCTCCATACCTTTTCAACCTGTATGCAGAGCAGATTATCCGAGAGGCCGAGCTCTATGAGAAGTGTAGTGTCAGGATTGGTGGAAGATCTATTAACAATCTGCGTTATGCAGATGACACAACCCCACTTGCCGAAACTGAGGAGGACCTCGTGCACTTGCTGCAGAGGGTCAAGGACTACAGCCTTCAGTATGGATTGAGGCTCAATGTCAAGAAGAGAAAGATTTTCCCGACTGGACCAATTGGCAACATCAGGATAGATGACAAAGAGATTGAGATTGTTTACAGCTTCAGTTTGCTCGGCTCCATGGTCAACACTCTTGGCACCAGCAGCCAGGAAATAAAAAAACGTATTGCGATGGGAAAGTCTGCTGTTAGGGACCTCTCTAAAGTACTCAAGAGCAACGGTGTCTCTCTGGAGACTAAGGTGTGTCTGATACAGGCCATGGTCTTTGCAATCACTTGCTATGCATCAGAGAATTGGACAATGACTAGGGAGGATAGAAGGAGAATTGATGCCTTTGAGCTGTGTTGCTGGAGAAGAGTATTGAATGTACCGTGGACTGCTAAGAAAAGAGATTCATCCTGGAGAGGGTTAAACCAGGCTACTCCTTGGAGGCAAGGATTCTGGGGCTTCATCTGACATACTTTGGACATGTTGTAAGGAGAGACAGGTCCTTGGAGAGGGACATCATGCTTGGTAGGGTGGAGGGACGGCGCAGGAGGGGAAGACCCTCTATGAGGTGGATTGATTCAGTGACTGGGGTAATCGGGATGGGTGTATCAGAGGCAGTGCGATTGGCACAGGATAGAGCAGAGTTTAGGGCTGTTCTACCTAGGGTCTCTATGAGTCTCAAGCAACTCGATGGCACATAACAACAACAACAACTGTCAACCCTGAGCTCCTACATTTCACAGGGCATTTGATGACATCTCTCAGGACTCCCCTGAGGATAAAGACGTAAGCAAGATCCATAGTCAGTTGAACAACTATATCCAAAAAGGCATAATTAATGAATAATATCAAACTGGAGGGCTCCCTTGGGACTGCAGGGCTTTCTCTGTACTTGACCATGTCCTGTTTAATGCTTTTATCAGTGACTTGGGTAAAGGCACAGAAGGGCCCTTATCAGATTTCCAGAGGACATCAGGCTGGGAGGAAAAGCTGATGCAATGGGTTGGAGGAATAAAGATACAAAAAGAGATTGACAGCTTGAAATAGGGTTAAGAGGGGCCAGTGCAAAAGCCTACACTTCGCTGGGAAATTAAAAAGGTGAATATGTTGATATGAATTAAAAGCAGAAATTTATGTTGAAAAAGATCCTAGGTGGACTGCAAATTCAAGATATGGCTGATTGCTAAAAGTTAATGGAGTCTTAGAATCCAGAGGGGCTGACCCTACTTGGAACACTTCCTCATGACAAGGGCAACACAGCCAAGAGCAGGTAGGTTTATCTGGAGAAGTCTTGAGGGTGCATGACACTGGACAGGGGTAGGCAGGTACCTCAGGGTTCCAGCTGGCTGAACAGTATACAGGTGTTGTAATTATAAGGAAACTAAGGCTCCTGGAGAAGAATTTTCCCACAATGGGCTGATCAGGAGTCAGGGGATCAATACCTAGACTGGGAGTTCCTTGAGCACTTCCTACCTCAGGTTCAAGACTGGAGCAGATCACACTCTTGATTTTATGATTCATGTTCAAGGGAACCTGAACAATGACATCTGGAAAAGCAGGGGCTTCTTATCCAGATAAGCACATAGATGGTTCCTGTAGCAGTTATATCAGCAAGCCACACCTTGACCTTCCCTTGCCAGTTCCTAGTGCTCTTCTTTGTGCAAGACTTGGACTTGTAGGACTCCTCCTAGAGGTCAGCGTGTGTAACTGCAGGCACAGAGTGTGGGGAGCAGTGATAAATCTAAGGTCTCACAAGTGGGTAGCAGGATGCTGATTCCCAGCATAGAACCACATCATCCCACTCACAAACTGACTTTTTTTTCCTCCTCTCCAACAGGGTCAAAGGACTGAGTGAGCAGGGCAACAGGGAAGAGCAGCCATTTCTCCTGTTTCTATCAGCATACCCAATCCTTCCTCCCTCCATCAGGCCAGCCCCTGAGCAAGTGAGCTCTGACGGTCTTCACCAAGCTCAGAGACTTGGAAGCCACCCTCTACTCAAGCCCTGCATACCTCTAAAACTTACTCCCCTCCCCAAGCCACCCTGATCATGTGCGCAGTCTCTGTGGGTTTGCTTTGCAAATGCAGCTTTGAGATAAGTTCTGCAGCCCCACTTCTTCCAGCTTGCTGCCATTAAGCTCCTCCACAATCAACATCCAAGGTAACAGCTCTCAAGAAATCAAAAGATGTGTTACGCTGGAAAAGTCTGCCATCAGTGATCTCTCCAGATGGCTAAACAGCAATGATGTCAGTTTAAAGACATTTGATTCAAGCCACGGTCTTTTCAGTCACTTCCTATGCATCTGAAAGTGGAGCACTGAATAACGATGACAAAAAGACTGCCAATGCCTTTGAATCGTGGTGTTTGAGCACCGATTATCCCATGGACTGTCAAAAGAATCAACAAGTTTGTCTTGGAGGAAGGGCAACCAGGGTACTCTTCAGAGGCAAGGATGGTGAAACTTCATGTCACATACTTAGGGAGTGTTGTCAGGAGGGCTTTGGTCCTTGGGAAAGGACATCATGCATGGAAAAGTGGAGGATCAGAGAAAGAGTAGAACCCCAACACAATGAATTGACACAGTGACTGCCGTAATGGGTTCAAGCATATCAGAGATGGTGAGGATGAGGCCGGAAAGCCCACAGTTCAGATTTATTGTTCATGGGCTCACTATGAGCCTTGGGCAATTCCCTGACTCCTATTACGGCCACTAACGAAGTTGTCAAAGATTTCATTTCACTTGGATCCACAGTCAACCACCATGGAAGAAGTGCTTTAATAAGAAAAATGGCACACTGCTCTGGGAAAATTTGTTATGAAGAACTCCCTTAAAATACTGCAGAGCAAGTATTAAAGACTTGGACGGTGCCTGACCCAAGCCATGGTATTTCCAATTGCTTCACGTGTATATGAAATCTGGACAATTAAGATCGAAGGATAATTGATGCCTTTGAATTGTGCTGTTGGCAAAGCAGGAATGTAGACAAAGGAATTAAACAAGATGGGTTGATGCTGTGATTACAATGATGGGCTCGAGCACAACAGACATTCAGTTGGACACGAGATTACAAGCAGAACCAACTAGACAGCTCCTAACCAGTAGAAGTCCTGGAGCTCCTTCACCACCATTGTCCTTCTTAAATACCTTCTCTCTTCCTTGTCTGCAGTCTTGGGAGGCCCAGAGGTATTTGGGGGACTGATACTGGCCTCCTGACAAAGTCGTTTCAATATCAGGGCTCCTGTAAACACAGAGCAGACCGTGGAGAGTGTTCAGCAAGGGGCTGGCTGAAAAGGGACTGGTATCTGAAGAAAACTGATTCTGTCCCCGCTGGAGAGCACACACATCATGTGCTCTACAACGTTCAGAATTGGCTGGTCACAGCAACAACCACACTGTACTTCAAATCACTCCCAGTCACAAGAGTCACTGCTGCCTCGTCAGCTGGGCCAAGCGCTGGGGCTCCACAAACACATCACCTCTCAAGAACACATTTGAGTGCATGGTCAGCTGGGAAAGAGTCTGTTTATTGAGTCAACAATATACCCCCACCCTCTCTAACATAGCAGCACCCCCATCTGCAGCCACATCCTGCTACACACTCACTTCCTGGTGTGCTTGGCAACCCTGGAGCCCCATTTCTGCTCAGGGGCTGTGCAGTTCCCTGATCTCCCAGCATCACTTCCACTCCCACTGGCATCTGCTTCCTGCTTCCTTCCCTCTCTCCAGCCCTCTCTCTCTGCCACTGTCCATCAACTCAGCTTCACTGGCAGCTCTGCAGCCATGTCCCAAGGCTCCTTCATCAGCTGTCCTTTTTCTGACTGTCCTTCCTCAACTCTGTAGGTGTCCCTGCACAGGTTCTTTGACCCCTTGTCTGAGTCTCTTCAGAATCTCTTGTTTCTCCTCATTAAACAAAGGATCTTGCAGATTCTCTCTGCGTCTGACATCTAAGATCTTGTTGTCAGCGGCTGCCATGAAGTTAGGGCCCCCACCCAAGCAGACTCCAAGTGTTAGAGACCTGTTTCACTGGATTTTCCTGGCTGTAGTCTTTATGGAAGCAGACCACCCGACACTTTTTATGTGGCACCTCTGGGTGGGTTCTAACCCTTAATTTGGGAGTTAGCAGCTGATTGCAAATTACAAGCGTCTGTGATTCCAAACTTGAAATGTTTCACCTTGTGGTGCTGTTCATCCTCCTTCCCTTAAAACCTTACCAGGTAATCACCATAGCATCCTTGACTTGTCCACAGGGAAACTGAGGTAGCACTAAGAAGTGAAGGTAGTTGCCCAAGATGGAGTTGCTGGTGGAATGACAAGGTCAAACCAAAAGTCACCTCAAGACTACCTCCATTTGATAAGACTCATGTCACATCACTGAGATGACCCAAGCCATAGGGTTCTGAGTGTCCTCCTGACTTGCAAGGAAGAAGATTTGGGGACTGAAAGATCAGAGGAAAAGCCCCTCACCAGCCCCCTAGAGTCTCCAAGGATACCGCCCAACCACATTTTCTCCCCCTTCACTCCTATTTGTTCCAAGAGCAGGATGGTAAGAGACGTTCTTCCAATCAGCGGGGAGGGGATGAGGGTCTGGGTGAGGCAACAAGTTTTGTTTGAAAATTATTTTTGTCACAGCTGAAAAAAATCAGAAGATGGCTTTGATGAGAGGACAGCCTCCCTCTGAGTCCCTGCCACCCCAGCTGCCCACAGGCAGTCACTCTGAAGGCTTTTAGCTGTTTCTTCAGATATTTACTTTCATCTTTCTAAATGATGTGCTTTTACTGCTGTTTCTTGATTGATTTCTATCATTATCTACCTGGACTTGGCCTGAGGATTTCTGTACAAGTGGCTGAGGAGGGGCTGGAAGGAAGCCTTTCTCTGGAGGAGAGAGGATGGGGCTCTAAGAACAAGAGAAGGCTCTGTGCAGGAGGCACAGATGCCCTGTCCTGCTGAGAGGCAGACAAGGGGCAAGGGGTCTTCAGCTCATCCATCCCAGCCTTAGAGGCTCATGTTTGATGAGAGAAAGACAAGCCTTGCCTCTCAGCAAGCCAGCCTGGAGCTCACTGGCTTCTCCCACTGCCACCTGGAATCACATTTCTGTTTTTCCCTGCATCTCAATGTTAGTCCTTTGAGACCCAGCTCATTTTCCACCTCCTCCAGGAAGACTTATAGGCCTTCTTCTCTTGCCTTTCTTCTAGTTCTAAAGGCTGGGTCATCAAGATTGAACTACATCTCAACACTCTGACTCAAGCACTCTTGTTTCTATGGACCTGACATCTAACCAAAGCCTGCTAGTCCACTGGTGTCCCCAGATCTGAGCTGAGCTAGAGGCACAGGAGAGGGCTGGCCTTGGCTTCTAACACTGTGATGACCATGGTTTCTGCGGGAAGCCCTGCAACAGGGAAGCAGCAAGGCCAGCTGGGACAAGAGGGGAGCACAACTCTGCTGCCTGAGCTTCAGAACAGAACATGTCCAAGTTCACAGTATTTAGCCATGAAAGAAATGCAGTCCTGATTGTTGTGACATGGTTGAACCTGAAAAACATGTCTTTAGGTGTCATTGAGTCTAGTATGATATACTGTGACCCTATGAACAATAAACCTGAACTATGACGTAATCCTCATCATCTGACACACTTGAGCCCATTGCTGCAATCACTGCGTCGATATATCTCATGGAGGCTCTTCCTTTCCTTTACTGACTTTCAACCTTTCCAAGCATGATTTCTTTTTCCAAGTCATACCCTCTCCTAGCAACATGCACAATGTATGTGAAATGAAGCTTTGCCATTGCTGCCTGCAAGGAGCTCTCTGGTTGCATTTTCTCCAAGACATGTCTGTTTATTCCTTTTGCAGTCCATGGAATATTCCATGTTCTTCTCTAACATCACAACTCTAAGGCATCCATTCTTCTGTCATCCTTACTCACTGTCCAGTTCTCAAATGCACAGCACGTTACTGAAAAGACCATATAGCCTGAATAAGTCATACTTTAGTCTTCAGACAGGCATCATTGCTCCTCAGTAATTTGAAGAAATCTCTTACTGGAACTTCCCCAATGCAATATCTTCTAATCTCCTGACTACAGGTAATAAGGGTATTGATTGAAATTGTCAATGATTTCATCTTGGTTGAATCCACAGTCTTTTCTCCATCTGTCATGATGTTGTATACCTGTCTAGTGTGAAAAGTTTTATTTTCTTGATTTTGAGATGTAATCCATACTGAAGACTATGATCTTTGATCTTCTATAACAAGAACTTCAAGTCCTCCATACACAGAGCAAGCAAGGTTGTGTCATCTGTGTAACACAGGCAGTTGTTGAATCTTCCCCTGGACCTGATGCCAACTTTTCTTCATAGAGTTCAGTTTCTTGAACGATTTGCTCAACATAAAGATTGAATAGGTATGGAGAAAGGATACAACCCTGACACACATCTTTCTTAATTTAAAACTAAGCCGTTTTCCCTTGCTCTGTTCTGACAACAGCTTCTTGGTCTAGGCATAGGTTTTTTATAACTATAATTAAGTGTCTGAGTTTCCCATTCTTCTCAAAGTTAGCCCATAATTTGCTATGATCCACACAGTCAAATGTCTTTGCATAGTCAATAAAACACAAATAAGACAACCTTTTAGTATTTTCTACTTTCGGTCAGGATCCTTCTGACAACAGCCATGATATCCCTGGCTGTTACCTTCTAGCCATTGTTGAATGATCTTCAGCAATGTTTTGCTTGCATGTGATACCAATGATATTGTTTGAAAATTTTCACATTCTGTTGGTTCATCTTTCTTGAGAATGAAACAAATAGGGATCACTCCTACTCAAAGAGGAAGCTGTCCTCCAAATTTCCTGATACAGACTGGTGAGCATACCCAGGGCTGCATCTGTTAGCTGAAACATGTCAATTTGTATTCCATCAAATCTTGGGGCCTTATTTTTCACCAATGACTTTAGTGAAGCTTCAACTACTTCCTTCATTACAATTGACTATCATATGGTACTTTAGGAAATATCTCAGTGTTGGTCAATTCTTTTTAGTACAGTGACTATGTACTCCCTCCATCATCTTTTGATGTTTCCTGGATCATTCATGATTTTCCCCATAACATCTTTTAGTATTGCAATTTAAGGCTTTAACTTGTTTTTCAGTTCTTTCAGCTTGAGAAACGCTGAGCAATTTCCCTTTTTATTCTCCGATTCTAGCCAACTGCACTTTTCATTGTCTTCGAGATGTTCTTTGTAAATTGCACTGGTTTGTTGAGAAGCCAAAACAAAGAGATGCCAGAGTTAAAGATGAACAGGTGGTTTCAGAGTCTCTTCTGACATCCATTTTGGTTTCTCTTTGTCCTCGGTCTTATGTCACTCTGAAAGGTCATGACAAAGCCAGACAAAGGAACTTATGTTATATAAACCCACTTACATGATATACAGAACAGAGACAAATCAAATTAGGGTCCCAGAACAGGTGGAAGGGAGAAGCTGGAAATGGTGCAGAATTTTCTGTACCCTAAATTTTATTAAAAGTTTAGAAATGGATAGTGATAACTGCACAATGTTGTGAATGTAATGATGTCACATAAAAATGGGTGAAATAGTAAGAGAAAAAAGAAAAACCCACTTCCTTTTGTAAACAATTAAACTCAAAATTCCCCTCATTGACGTGGAGTTGAAAGCAACTCATCACTGCTGTGTTTTCAAGGCTGTCAACGCATTTCAAGGCATGGGAGAAGATCGTCTAGCTTTCTCTCAAGGAGACTCTGGTGGATTCAAACCAGAGAAGTCCTACCTTTGGGTTAGCAAGTCCTGCACCAGCAGAGCACCTGTAAAACCAAGCATACATTAACATGCCCACTGTAAGAATTCAGTGAAGCTCAGAACTGCTTTCTGGAAATGGAATAGGACAGAGTTAGGCCTAAAATGTTAAGTCTTCAGAGACCTCTCCCAGCCCCCAGGCTAGGCCTGCCCAGAGACTGTGAGCTTTGTATTCTTCCCATCCCCCAACCTCTGCTCTCCTCCGGGGCTAGGGGAACAAAAACAATTTAGTGTTGATTCTTGACCCATTCATTCTCTCTAGGCCCAGTCATAGGCTAATGTTTGGGACAGACACATCCAGATGCATGAAGGAAAACCAATGTCCCTTTTACCCAAAGACACAGATTCCCCATGTCTTACAGATGAGCAAGCCACAACAGTCACACTCCTCATGCAGTAGGGAGGTCAGCACGGAGCCCTAACCAGATAAGCAGAGGCTCCTCCATACTGATGCGAGACCAAGGGGCTCACTCCACTGGAGCTCTCTGTCAGGTGCCTTGACTTGTCTGATAACTTCCAATCTCAAGCCCTTGTCCCCAAGATCCTAACCAGGCAGGCCCAGCTTCCCCGTGGAACTCACCCATCTCCAGGGACATACATACAGAGTGACAGTCTGTCAGACAGAGGTCTTCAAAGATGGAGAAACTGAGGTCAGTACTAGGTTTCAAAGACTAGACAGCCGATAAGAGGTGGAGGTCAGAGAAAAACTGGAGATCCTCACCACCAACTCTCTAGAGACAAGCAACAAATGGGGAAGGGAGAATTGTGTACAAATGAGTGTGTGAAACTCAAATGAAGCTTGTTCCCTACAGAATATGAGCATATGTTTCTATAAGAACATTATCGTGAAATACAAGTTCACTACTGCCTAACAAAAGCCAAGTGTCCAGTAATGTATGGTCCTGTTTAGCCTTATACATACTGATAGGCCTGCAGGGCCAACTCACCAATCCTATGACATGGTCCTGAAGAAACGGAAGCTGCAAAGAAGATTTCCCAAGCCATGTGATGCTCCAACCTCCCTGGCCATCTGATGCCACAATCCACCTCGCTCACAACAGCCGGTTCCCGCCCCACAGCACCAGCAGCCGCAGTCAATCAGTGAGCTATATGACCACTTTCTCTGCCAAGAGACTGCCCACTTAGCAATGTCATCAGCCGTCACCCAACAGTGCCAGTAGCTGCAGCCAATCAGCAAGCTACACAACCACTTCCTCTACCAAGAGACAGTCCCTTCCCACCAAGTCTTTAAAAGCCCGTTCACCTTCAAGCCACGTGCAACTTCTCTGAACCCTCCTGACCCTTTCTGGTCTGGGACAGTGAACCTCGCCTGAGAGCCCCCAATAAAAGCCTCTTCGCTTACTTTTGATTTCCCCTCCTGTTTTATAAAAATGCATACCCCCATACACCCATACAAATACACACACTTCAGTGTGTCAATCATATCAAACTCTACATTTCTTTTATTTCATTTGGTATCACAATATATTGTATTTAAGAAAAAATAGATAGATGTCAACAAACAAGAAGTGGGAGGGGACACAGGAAACCTTATACCCCTCCCCCATTGTAGTTATTTGTCCTATTCTGGTTCCAAGTGACAGCAATCACAGACCTCTGTCTGGAAAGCAAAAATCCCACCAAACTGAGGTTTCTAAAGAGCTTGGACACTGGGCACATCAACCATCTGATGGCTCGGAATGTCCACCCTCCAATCTGGGGCACAGAAACTGCTGGCCTGTCCTCTAGCATTTTCTTGTGACATGAAGGGAGGGGGCTGCTCTGTATGTCGGAAGCTACATGTCTTGGGGGGGAATTTGCATGCTCAACATTCCCTCGACTTCCTTCAGTCATTAATGAGGAAGGTACTGGTCATCTGCTCCCTTCTGGATCCAGGCGGATGAGGTCAATTAAGTGTTGGTTCTTGTCCCATTCATTCTCTGGAGGCCCAGCCACAGGCTGATGTTTGGGACAGGCACATCCAGACACATGACGGAAAATCGATGTCCCGTTTACCCAAGGACTCAGACTGTATATGTCAGAGATGAGCAATTTAGTGCCACACACCCCTCATGCAGAAAGGGACTTCCGAGGCCTCAAGGTCATGTCCATAGTCCTGGCCATCTGCCCAGCCCCCAGACTTCCTCCACAGTTGGTACCTTCTCACCACTTCTGAGGACAGTGCCCCCAGACCTGGCCAAGCCCAGAACTCTTAGGGTAATATCCACTGCTTTCTTCCCTCCTCACCCCCAGCAGCTCCAGACAAGCTTGGCAGCTGGAGTCCCGGGGAGAGGCAGAATCCATCATAAGGGTCAAAAACGGGGCCTAGGGTATGTGTTAAAACAAGAAAACCAATCAGAGCTGAAAATGAAAGGCAGTGGAGGTGTGAAGCAAGGATGGGGACTGCCAGACAGGCGACGGGTGGCAGGCAGGGCCGGGGGATGCTGCCCGCACACCTGCCCCAGGGCTGGGGTGAGACACCACCACTGGCTGCCGCCCGGGAAGGCTGTAGCTGGGAAGCCACATGCCTGCTGATCTCCACCTGAAGAGCAGGGCCCCAGCTAGGGCTGAAAGGACAGAGGCCGTGCAGAGCCAAGGCAGAATAACCTGTATTTAGCTGTCTGTCAACTCTAAGTGCTCATCAGAGATAGTGCACAGATGTTCCCTGTTGTGCCACCCAGGATGAGTTGATGTGAGCTCCTCTGAAGAGGGAGGTCCTCTGGTCTGGGTGGTCCCTGGATTCCAAGCTCCAAAGCTCCCTCCTTTGTCGAAGCAGGATGGAGGTACAGGGATGTGAAGAGTAAGGAGCTTATACTGACCAAACATGCATCCTGGGTTCACCCCATTTACGGCTTCATTGGCTCCTTAGTCTCAGTTATGAGGTAGTAATATTATTATGCTATGAGAAGTAAAATTGTGCCCACAGGTTGAGACTTTGGGGCTAATGGGCCCTGCGCAGGTTCTACAGCCTTGGGGGCAGAGCATCAGATATACAGCTGGGGCTGCTGTGAATGGGTCCTCAGCACCAAGGTAGCTGGTCTCACCAGGGCCTTGACTACAGTCCAGGGGGTTCCCCAAGGGACTCTACAGGCAGCCTCTGTGAACTGTCTCCCACGTCCATTCAGCAAAATGGGGAGCTTTTACAACGTTGGGGTACCCCACTACCAGCGAAACCAGCAAAGTCCTGCCCTCACAGTGGTCATCCTCCAGAATGCAAAGATAGAGCCCTTCCCCTTCCCTCCTCACCCATCTGGGGCAGCAGACTCAGTGCTGAGGGCGCACTCAGACAAGCCCAGTGTCCTAGTGTCGATAGGGCAGAATCACAAGTGAAAGGCTTCCACAAAGTGACATTTTCTCACAGTACAGTAACCTGGAAAACTGGCTGTGTCCATTTTGGTGAGCTAAGGTTCCTGTGAGCTTCATGTATCTTCATCTATCTTTCCCTTAACCTGCTTACTTGTTCAATCTTTACATCACAAGAGATTGCTTAATACTCATCATACATTAGCCTTATTAACAAAGAAAATCCCTTCTCCCAATGGGATCCTAACCACAGATGAAAGGGTTAGGGTTTATTTACAATACACATTTTGGGGGAACACATTCAATCCATAACACCCAGGTAGGTCCTCAAGAATTGCCCAGATTGATAGCCACTTGCCCAGTCGTATCCCCATTTTCCAGAGTGGAAGACGGAGGCCACCATCACATAAAGAAAGGACAGGTGGCAGTGCTGAGGCAACCTCCTGTGGTGCTGTCCCCACTTTCAGTAAGCTTTCCTCAGCTCTGGAAGTCAGCAGCGATCAGCCATGCCCTCACTGTTGACATTGCTGAGGGGTATCTAGACTAAGTGACCTAGGTCTATTGCAACCCAAATTTCACAAGTGGATAGCTTTAAAGAACAAATGATTCCCACCCCCACCCCCATTGTTCTATAGGGACAAAGTTCAAATCAATGTCTAGGCCACATCAATCCCTGCCTAGGTTTATAGATGATCTTCACATGGGCTCAATCTTCCTTGTTTGTGCATTCCCATTTATAGGTCTAATCCCTTTTTCCAACTATGCTGTAAATAGATTAAAATCTACCCTACGTGGATAGATTCTAATTAACACAGAAGACTTCATCACACAATCATAAACCAAAGTCTATCGGGGGTTTTGGGGGGTTGGGTTTTTTATATTCATTTTGATGAAAATGTACAGAGACTCTGGATTTCATTCATTGTTCCACTTTTCTACCTGCCCACCCCTCTCCCCCTAGTACACTCTTCTCTTTGAAAAGTAAAAGGAAAGTTCCCTCATTGTTTGATAATCCCTCCTCACAGGTCCACTCCACTATGCAGCCTTCGTTCTGGACTCCTGTCATGACAATAATACCTAATCACATACCCCTTTTAAACAGTTTTCTCCTTCATCTGTTTCAATACAGTATACATTATTTATCCCATCTTTCTCCCCAACCCCGATGTTAGTCCTGTTTTATAATAGTGAGCCAATCATTTGTCATTAAGTTCATGTCTACCCATAGTGACTCCAAAAGCCCCAAAATTGAGTGGCTCCACAGTGTCTTCTTGGCAGCTGTGTTTACGAGGCCACACAGGTCTGTCTTCTGTGGTGAAACTGGGTGGGTTAGACCCACCAATCTGTAGCTTGGTGGTCAACAGCACATCAGCAGAGATCTGCCAAAAGTCCAGGCTGGGTTTAGAAGGGGTCGTGGTACTAGTGATATCGTAGCTAATGTTAGATGGATCTTGGCTGAAAGCAGGGAGCACCAGAGGAATGTCTATCTGTGCTTTATTGATTATGCAAAGGCATTTGACTGTGTGGATCATAATAAACTGTGGCTGAGAAGAATGAGAATCCCAGAACACTTGATCGTGCTAATGTGAAACTTATACTTGAACCAAGAGGCAGTCGTCAGAACAGAGCAAGGAAACACTGCATGGTTCAAAATTAGGAAGGGCGTATACCAGGAATGTGTCCTGTATCCATACCTTTTCAACCTGTATGCAGAACAGATCATCCAGGAGGCTGGGCTCTATGAGGAGAAATGCGGCATCAGGACTGGTGGAAGATCTATCAACAACCTGCATTATGCAGATGACACAACCCTGCTTGCTGAAACTGAGGAGGACCTGAAGTGCTTGCTGCTGAGGGTCAAGGACTGCAGCCTTCAATATGGATTGAGGCTCAATGTCAAGAAGATAAAGATTCTCACCACTGGACCAATTGGCAGCATCAGGATGGATGCCAAAGAGATTGAGATTGTTCACAGCTTTGGTCTGCTTGGCTCCACAGTCAACACTCTTGGTACCAGCAGCCAGGAAATTAAAAGACGTATTGCGATGGGAAAGTCTGCTGTTAGGGACCTCTCCAGGGTACTGAAGAGCAGTGGTGTCACTGTGGAGACTAAGGTGCATCTGATACAGGCCATGGTCTTTGCAATCACTTGTTGTGCGTCAGAGAGCTGGACAATGACCAGGGAGGATAGGAGAATTGATGCTTTTGAGCTTTGGTGTTGGAGAAGAGTGTTGAGGGTACCATGGACTGCTAAGAAAATAAACAGATTCATTCTGGAGAGGGTTAAACCAGGCTGCTCCTTGGAGGCAAGGAATCTGAGGTTTCGTCTGACATACTTTGGTCATGTTATAAGGAGAGACCGGTCCTTGGAGAAGGACATCATGCTTGGGAGGGTGGAGGGCAGTCACAGGAGGGGAAGGCCCTCTGAGAAGTGGATTGATTCGGTGACTGGGGCAATCGGGATGAGTGTGTGGGAGACAACAAGATTGGCACAGGATGGAGCAGAGTTTAGAGCCATTTGTACATAAGGTAGCTATGAGTCGCAAGCGACTCGATGGCACATAACAACAAAAACAACAATTGAGGAGGGGTGACCCAATTCAATCTAATACAGAGTACCCCTATGCAATCCATAACAAAAGCTAAGACCATTTGGTGGGGGAGAGGGGGACTGGACTGGGGGTCAGGGCAGCCAACCAGTAAATAAAGTGAAACACAAGCAGAGCAGAGCTGGAGTGGTGGTGGAGCATGGGATAAGGACACAGGAGGAAGAAGTGGCGCATAAAAGAAGTCTGATTGCAGACTAAGAGACTCAGCAACAGGAATTGGTGAGAGGTTGACTAGCAATTGGGTTCGATTCAGTGGATCTTAAATACCAGGCTGGGCTCTGGTCCTTCCTGGAATGGCCCAGCCCCCTGACCACCCAGACAAGAAAGCCAGGGAGCTCCATGAGGGCCAACAAGTTGACTGCCTGGTTCAGAGGGGGGAGTGGGCTGGCCCAGGCCGAGCCCCCATCCACCTCGAAGCCCTGGGCCTGGCCACCTCTGCTGATGAGTAGAATTGCTCCACTTGCCTCTGGCTCCCAGCAAAGCCCAGGAGAGACTGGCGGCGGCTCTATTAACACACAGACTGGTGGCCCAGCAGCTGCTGACACTGGGGTTAATTAAATCTATCTCTCCATCAATTCTCATTCAATGACTATCGATGGCCATTAGATGGGTGACAGAGTGACAAGGAAACAGTAATAGACTTGTCTTAACCCTCCCGCTGTCTGGAGCCTGGCAGCCTCCCTGAAGTGCCCCACCTTCCTGCTACAGTCCATGCTCGCTCCCAGGGACAGCTCCGCCCAACTGAGACACTGCTTCCCTGCCACTTGGCCACAGGCCACCTCTCTCTTTGTTCATTTTATATTTCTTCTGGGTCTCTCCTCTCTGCCAAGTCTAACAAGTATTGATGGCCATGATGGCAGCACTCAGACTGCTCCCCAATCCCCTAACCTTGACCCAGTTCTTTCCCTGCCAAGGTCGGTCTTCCAATGTTGCCTCCTCCCAGAAGCCTCAGCCCAAGTCAAGCTCTCACAGCCCTGCTAGTTCCTGCTGTCTAAGCCTCCTGTGGTGGGGATCCCAAAGATATCCACTCTCTAATGCTTGGAATCTGTTGACACGAGACCTCAAATGACAAGAGGAATTCTACAGATATTAAGGCAAAGATCTTGAGACAGGAAGATCAAGTGGGTTATCTGAGTGGTTATGGTATGATCATAAAGGAATTTATCAGTGAGATGTGGATTGGCAAAGGCATCCTGTAACACAGCACGAGAGACTCACTGGATAGTGCCGGCTTTGTAGCTGGAAAAGGGAGCATGAACCAAGCAACGGAAACAGCCTTGGGAAATTGGGAAAGCCAAGGAAGCAGGCTCAGTCTAGTGCTTCTGTAAGAAATGCAACCCTGCCAATGCCTGGATTTTAGCCTCGACCCATTCAGGGCCTCTGACCTCCAGAGTCGTAAGGTAACACGTTTGTGTTATTTGTAAGCCACCGTATTTGAGGCTACTTAAGGCACATTATTTCACACCTCTCTGCCTTTGTATCTTTTGTGCCCTCCACATGTCAATGCCACGTTTTAAATCCATAATCAGAGCCTTCCCTGAAGCCATACCCAATTTTCTTGCAGGCAGCCTCATCCTTGGTGGTCCTATGGACTATGCACATTCTTCTCATTTAGATTTGCTCAATTTCGCATTTTGTGTGGACTCCGTAAGGAGTTTCATTGACCTTCACAACCCCAAACCCTCCCATAGGACAGCTCAGTAAATATTTGCCGAAGGACCACTATATGTGGTTTAGTTTGTACTTGTGCATGGACGTGACCCGCATAGGAGGCAAAGAGTAGATGTGTGCCAGTTTTATATCAGAAGACAACGTTGAACTTCAGTTAATAGTATTCACGCTAAGTGGTTAAGTATACAGATGTCTGCATTTTGAAACACATCAAAAATAAGATTGACGGATGATGGAGGATAGAGAAGTAACAAAACAAGCCCAGTGGAATGTTAATGGTGTGTGACTGTTTACTGTACAAGTCAATTATGCAAGGTTTACATTTTTTCACAGTACAACAGAAGAAAGTGCACCCCCTGAAACGAGACAGCCTGGAATCCAGGGCAAGCTCTACCTCTTCGTAACTTTATAAAGTTAAGCAAACTGCTCGGCCTCTCTGGACCACAGTTTGTAAAATAAGGCATTAATTCCCATAGGGCTACTGTGAGAATGGAATGATTTAACACATGGGAAGTGTTTACAAGCACCCGAGGTGCCAAATAGATGGCAGCTGTCGTCATAGCTACTTCATCCCAAACAGCCTAGCTTTTCTTTCACCCCTCCCTCGGGAGGATCACAGAGCTGGAAGCAGGGCTAGGAACTCTCAGGCCTAGTATGGGGCTGTCTCAGGGCTGGGACGGGCAGGTTGGGGGCAGAGTGGAGAAAAAACACCTGCCAATCAATTTCTTCAGTCTGAAGAGGACAGGAGGGGGCAAAGCCTTCCCAAACTTTCTGTCTAGCCAAGCTAAGGACACACCAAGGATTTCCAGGAAGTCTCCCATTTAAGCATTAATCAGGTCAGACAAGATTGTTCATGTTCGAGCTGTTTAGCCTGAATCAAGACATCAAAAGAGAACATCTTCTGTCAAGGACCTCTTCAAAATACTAAAGAGCTAGGATACCAGTTTAAAGACTAAGGTGCACTTGATCCAAATCTTGGTAGTTTCAATAACTTCCTATGTATCTGAAATTTAGACAATGAATAAGGATGACCAAAGAAGAATCAAGGCCTTTGTGGCTATTGAATGCAGAGATCTTTTCTTATACATAACAGCACTAAGGTTATGAAGACTAAGGTTAGTATTATATCCACCCATATCCCATAAAACTTTGTTAGATACTCAGTCTATTTTAGAAATTAAGTAAGCCACTTCAGTAAGGAAGGCAAAACTGGCAGTGTCCCTTTACTCATGATGGGCAGGGCACTGGATTATGACTGTTTAAAATTATTATAGTCCTTGGGTCTCTAAAAGAGCAACTTCAAGGTCAATGGCAAGGCAAAACTAGATCATTTCTCTCCCCTGGGTTGGGAGAAAATTCTAGCATCTTTGGCCAGTTCCTTTGAACCATCTAAGACAAGTAGAAATAAAGCCTTTGGATCAGAGGTACCTGGAATTATCTAAGCCATTACATCATCAGCTTCATGGAATGCATTGCAGGATTGACCTGGGTCAAAAGTTAGTACAGCAAGCCTAATGGTTTTCTGTGGCATCTGAGCAATGAACGCCAAAAGTAACATCAACAATCAGGTCAGGGGATTCTGAAGGTATTGACATTGGAATTGGGGGTGAGGGAGCAAAGGAAGGTCCAATAATCTAATCATGTACAAAGGCTTATAATCCTAAAAATAATGATACTATGGAAGCTTCCCTTTAGAATTAAGAGATAATTCCTTAACTGCCAGAGGGCCCGCAGGTTCAATGGGTTAACCTAGACTTCCAACCCATTTAGGGAACAAGGCAGTGTCTTAAGGCTCAAGAACACACATACACAGCATCTTCAATCTTGTCACCCAATGGCCATATCAATTCGAACAGATTCTAACTTATTTAAGCAGAAAATAATTAAGCATATGTAACTCAGAATCAACAACGGTCAAAGAATAAGACTTCAAGAATGAGCTGCCCTGATTGGCACCACCGTTACAAGACCCTGGCCACTGCCCCCCTCCTTAAATGCTGCCTTTTTTCTTCTTTGTTTTGCCTTCATTGTTTCTTTATTCCACATTTAAAAAAGTCAAGAATATGTCGCATTGATGGAGCTCAGTCCACAAGACTATCTTCTACCTGTGAGCTCAGCTGAGAGAGCAAGCTTCCAACACTGTATTTTCTATGGCAGGAAGTCATTGACCCCTACCAAGATTCATATGCTCATACAGAATGTAAATGTCTAGACACAGGTGAATTTAAGGGCACAATAAAAGAAAAATCAATCCTTAAATATTCATTACAGCCCATCCATTTCAGATTAACATCAACATTCACTTCTTCAAGCGGTATGATACAACTGTTATTCAGATACCTCCCTGTTCCCCCTAGGAAGAACATCCAAGTCTGCTGAGTTCAGTTCTAACCGTAGCAAGTAACACTCACTCTTCTTTTAGTTCTGTCCCAGTCCTGTCGTGCTATTGTGACCTGTGGACGAGGCTGTGAAATCAATCATCTCTGCCCTACCCTCTATGAAACAGATCAACCCTATTCATGGCAAGGAATGCAGACAGGACTTTTTATAGCAATTACTAGGCTATTTGTAATCTCTTCTAGTATAAATGCCCATTTCCTCTCTTTTAATCAAAAACCTTAACTGTTCAGGTTAGAGGGTAAAATTATTCAAACTTTCATTACTAACATAGTAGTGCCCTCGACAGGACGGCCAGTGTATGTTTACTACATTAACGTACCCCTGAGTTCTGCTGGAGCCCCAGTGGCCTAGTGCTAAAAACTATGCTGCAATTTCAAAGGCACACAGTTTGAATCTACCAGCTGTTATGCAAGAGAATAGGCAACCTTCTCCCATGCAATTAACTGCCTCAAAAAACCCACCAGAGGGACAGCTATGGGTCAATTCTGATTCATTGTCACACATCAACCATCCCTGAGTTCTGTTGTCATTGTGTGTCATTGAGCTGAAATTGACTTATACCTGACCCTTCAGCAGGTTTTCAATTAATGACACAGGAAGAGATTACCCATATTTCTCCCAAGGAACAGCTTATGGATTTCAACCACATGCTTTTGGGTGGGCAGCACAATCCTTTACCATTAAGCCAGCAGAGCTGCGATAATGTCAATTTAAAGACTAAGGTGCACCTGATTCAAGCCATACTCTTTCCATTCACCTGCTAAGTATCTGAGAGCTGGACAATCAATGACAAAAGCAGTGATTATTCTTTTTTTATTAAATTTTATTAATTTTAATGAACATTTACAAAGATCTGGGGTTTTCATTCACTCATTGTTGCACTATTTTCTCTAACCCTCCTCCCCAGTTCGTTCTTCTTTTTTTTCCCACCTTGAAAGTCTGTTTTAATTGTCCAATTGCCACGGTGCTTGTCAAAGCCAGTTCTGATTAATCTCCTTTGTCAGTGTGTCCTTTGCCATTCCCTATCACTCCTCCTTGAGATAGACTTCACCCTGATTCATAAGGAATATTCTCTTGAGTTGTGGTGTTCGAGAAGAGTGTTGACTATCCCATGGACCGAAAAAACCGATGTCTTGGAGAATGTGTAACTAGAATACTCCTGAAATGTTACCTCATATACTTTGGGCGTGTAATGAGAAACTTTCTTGGAGAAGAACATCATGCTTGGAAAGGTATAGTCAGCAAAAGAGAGGAAGACCCTCAACGAGGGATTCTTATGACGTCTGTGGCAATGGGCTTAAGTGTGTCAGAGATGGTAAAGATGGCACAGGTTAGGATGAGGTTCAGATCTGTTGTTCATAGGATTGTTATGAGGCATGCTCAACTTGACGGCACTTAACAATCCCTGAGTGCTGGAGAGTTTGTCAGGGGATCCTCTGGATTTTATCTCTACTTTCCCTGTCCCTATTGCATACTTGGACATAATCACTTAGATCAACATCATAACTCTTTTTATTTGCTTAATCAACATAATCATCAGATGACTAGAGACCAGATCTCTTTCTTGTTAGTTGCCATCAAGCAGTCCAATTTGTGACAACACTGTGTCCAAAAAACTAAAATCTTCCAGGTCTTGTGCCTTCCTCAAGATCACCAGTATGTCCCAGGTCACTGTTGTGACCACTGTGCATTTTGAATACCCTACAATTTAGTATTATAAAGATGTAATCCACTTTTCAAAAATAGATCAGATCATTCCTCAACTTCCAGTTCAAGGACATAATTAAGTTTCCTTATTTAAGCATTTTTCCTTTAATTACTGAGTCCTCTAAAAAAAGTAAAACTTAGCTAAGGAAAGAAAAAAGCAATCAGTGAGTAAGGACTTTGATTTTACAGTGACCTGTACCATATCCATTTCCACCATTCAGTATCTGGATACAAGCAGACTGACACACTATCATGTTAGTCACTGGTTCAGAACATATACCATATCCTCTGACAGCACTTCAATCTCCCAACAGCAAATCCCAGGTGGCACTGTAATGGAGACTTCAATAGACTATTTCACCATTCTTTGCAGCCAGCTGCTTCTGGGAGATGGGATGCATGCTAAGATGAGAAGATTCCGCTGGCTCCAGACAGTTGCTTTCCTTTCACTAAGAAGAGAATTACTTGGTCAGACGCAATGCTGCATAGGGTACAATGAAGGTGAATATTGTATTCAAGTTCATCTACAGTACATTAAACAAAATTGTTGAGCAAGGGAAGGGTACGAATCCAGAATAAGTTTCTGTTCTGGCAAAAGCATAGGGTTACCCTGCCATTTGATTGCTACTTGGTGTTCTACATTTAAGGAGCCTTATCAGGGGTTCAGGTCACTGTTGCTGAAAAGTTGGACATTTACAGGCAGAGGTGAACAGTTTAACCTTTGTCATCTTGATTTCATGCATGACCTTCATCTAGGACCTCACAGAACTTCACAGGTACTGTCAGGGACCTCTCTAGAGTGCTAAAGAGCAATGATGTCAATCTAGAGACTAAGATGCACCTGATGCAGGCCATGGTCTTCATAATTACCTGCATCAGACACAGCTGGACGGTGTCTAAGGATAAAAGAAGAATAATCTATGTCTGTGAGTTGTGGGGTTGGAGAAGAGTATTAAACATATCATTGACTAACAAGAGAACTAACAGTTCTCTCTAGGCAGTAAGACTGGCTCAGGATAGGGCAGGGTTCAGAGCTATTGTGCACAGGGTTGTTACAAGTCACAGGTGACTTGATGGCACATAACAACAACAAGGTAGCTGTGGGAAAGGCCAACTAATTCAAGGACAGGCCATTGTATTCATTTAATAAAAAGCCTCCTGTAGACTATTTTTTGGGAACATTTTCAAGTACTGTCACAACACATTGGGTCAATTATAAACTTCCATATGCATATTTCCTGCCCAAACTTCCCTCTCCTTATCACTAATCATAATCTTGTTTAAGTCCATAATAATCCAGTCACATCCTTAGCTTCTGCACGTAGATCAAAGTAGATTTTCCTTTCAGACCATATGTCCTTCAGGCAAAAATAAACAAGCTGCCTAAAGTCCTGTCCACTGGGAAGACCCTGCTTTCCCCCAGTTCTGTAAGTCTATCCGGAGAGAAAATATGAAGTCTTAAATCTATAAAGCTCACATCAGCATATTATCTTGAACAACTTGATGCCTAACTTTGTCTTTCTGGTTAAGAGTAAATTCTGTATGCATATCCAAAAACTTCTCCAACAGGGTAAAGAAGGAAGCCACAAACTGGGAAAAAGTATTTGGTAATAACAAATCAGATAAGGGACTTACATCCAGAATTTATAAAATACTTGAGATCACAACAAGATAAAGGTAAATAATCCAATAGAAAAATGGGCACAGGATATGAACAGGCACTTCACCGAAGAAGACATTCAGATGGCCAATAAGCACATGAAGAAATGTTCAAAATCCCTAGCTTTAAGAAAGACGCAAACCATTGAAAAACAAGGAACTCATGCAATATTATTCAAAATGGGTGACCCTGGAGGACATTATGCTGAGTGAGGTATCTCAGTCACAAAGGG
>NW_006399824.1:1759401-1793230 GCF_000299155.1 Elephantulus edwardii | reverse complement strand
GTGAAGTATCTCAGTCACAAAAGGACAAATACTGCATGGTGTCACTGTTGTAAAACAGGACTGACATCAGGGTTGGGGGGAGACTGAGAAAGATGGGTTCAATAATGTATACTGCATTGAAAAGAAGAGGGATAAAACTGTTTAAAAGGGATATGTGATTCGGTATTTTTGTCATGACAGGAGTCTAGAGAGAAGGGAAGCATTTGTAAAACAATGTAAGAATTTTTCTTTTACTTTTCTAAGAGGGTAGTGTACTAGGGGGAAGGATTGGGAGGGGAAAAAAGTGCAACAATGAATGAACAGAAATCCAAAGTCTGTAAATTTTTACTGAAATCAATAATTAAAAAAAGAAAACGGAAGAAAAGCAAAGATATACTGGAACAATTAAAAAAAGGAGATTTGTAAAAAAAAAAAAAGAGTAAATTCTGTGAGTCATAGGTATGGACTGAGGGTGGTGGCATTGTGACAACATTAGCCATGCTGAGAGAGTCAACTAGTTATGTAACATGCACCTCTAGGATCTGGTTGAGGCCTCTCTCATGTATGACTTCTATATAATAGAAAGCCAGGTATGTTAAACAGTGACCAGGTAGATGAACTGATTTCTTTGGATCTTATTCCATGAGACACCAAAGAACAAACTAAGCACCAGTTCACAGCGGTGGCTATTTGCAGAAGGCAACTTGGCTTTGCCCTAACGCTCCAGGGACCTCCACTGAGACTTTTCTAATGCAAGATTGCCCCAAAATTCCACCCAGCACTCCAGCTTACTGCAGGCACTTGGACCTCAACATCCTCCTGGGTCAAGACAGCCAAATGGCAAAGCTACACAAACTGCAGCCTGTTCCAGTCAAATCCTCTTCCTGCTCTGAGCCCCGCTTCAGAGAGTTCCGTTTTCCCTGTCACCCTTGAAGTGGCTGCAGCAAGTGTGGCACGTGATGTCTCTAAAACTAAATCTACCTTCCTGGTTTGGAATTGACTGGTGAATGTCAGATCTCCCAACAATCTGCCCCACCAGAGGCAAGGCCTTGGCAACAAGTTACTCACTTGAAAGTGCATGAAGACTGGCATCTGCAAGGGGTAGATCACTGGACATCTGTAAGGACACTTCATTCTCAGTGACATTTTGTTTTCTTTCTGAATGTCACAGACTGTGAGAATCTCAAGCCCTCTCGCTAGCTAAGTTCTCACTGCCTTCAGAGCCTCCCAGGTCAGTGGACCAGTCCCAGTTGTCTGGGGGAGCTTGGCCAGGGTTCTCAACCAGGCAGCAGAAAAAGGAACTCAAAGCAAAGAGCAGGGATATCTGACAGTGGTATGCCTTCTGATACTTAGAATCCAGCCCTTCAGGAGATTCTGAGATGTCTAGTGAAGACACATTAGCAGCCACCACCAAGCATTGGATGCTACAGCTGACACGTCTGACAGGACCCAGAAGAGGCCATGTCTAGCGCTGTTCTGAGATTTGGTCTTATTACAGTTGTCACCATCGGCAGATAGAGGATTGCTGTTCATAATCCTGGAGCCTTTGCCAAACCAGCTTCTAGTCCAAATCTGAAGAGGGTCCCTCCAATCAGTGGAATCTTTGTCTTGATTAGACCAGAGCTTATCAGAATTTCTAGTTCTGTAGTTGCAAGTGGCCTCATGGCAAGAAGCAGTGCTGCAATCCCGAGGGCATGCAGTTTGAGGCTACCAGCTGCTCCATGCTCCACAGGAGAAGAATGGGCAGTCTCCTCCTGTGCGATTAACTGCTCCTGAAAACATGCCGGAAGGTCAGCTTTGGGTTGGTTCCGACTCTACAGTATACAACAACAGAGGTAAGGGAATCTTCTTCTCACTAACTCTTGCAGGGTGCAATGTTCTTAGACCAGGAGGTCTAGCAAGGCTACATTTTATACATGTAACCCTGATTTCCCAGGACTGGCTCACTTTGGTTCATGTGGGCTCAAAGTTCTCTTTAATCATGTTTATGGCTCAGTTTAAGGGATATGGCCAGTATACAGGGAGATGCCATTTTACTATTATCTGGCTAACACTTAGGTATCTTCACTCAGACTCACTTGAGGGAACTTCCCAGAGGCCAGTCATGGCCTCTATGAGAATGCCAGCCTTCATATAAGGCTGCCTTAATTCATGCTGCCATGTTGTTGTTGTTGTTGTTATGGGCCGTTGAGTCATTTGCGACTCATAGCGACCATATGTACAACAGCCCTAAACCCTGCTCTATACCGTGCCAATCGCATTGCCTCTGACACACCCATCCCGATTACCCCAGTCACTGAATCAATCCACCTCATAGAGAGGGTCTTCCCCTCCCGCACTGTCCCTCCACCCTACCGAGCATGATGTCCCTCTCCAAGCACCTGTCTCTCCTTACAACATGTCCAAAGTATGTCAGATGAAGCCCCAGAATCCTTGCCTTCAAGGAGTATCCTGGTTTAGCCCTCTCTAGGATGAATCTGTTTGTTTTCTTGGCAGTCTAGGGTACATTCAATACTCTTCTCCAGCACCACAGCTCAAAGGCATCAATTCTCCGTATGTCCCTAGTCATTGTCCAACTCTCTGATGCATAACAAGTGATTGCAAAGACCATGGCCTGTATCAGGCACACTTTAGTCTCCAGAGAGACACCGTTGCTCTTGAGTACTTTAGAGAGGTCCCTAACAGCAGACTTTCCCATCGCGATACGCTTTTTGATTTCCTGGCTGCTGGTGCCAAGAGGGTTGACTGTGGAGTGGAGCAAACTGAAGCTGTGAGCAATCTCAATCTCTTTGCCATCCATCCTGATGCTACCAATTGGTCCAGTGGTGAGAATCTTTGTCTTCTTGACATTGAGCCTCAGTCCATACTGAAGGCTGCAGTCCTTGACCCTCTGCAGCAAGTGTATGAGGTCCTCCTCAGTTTCAGCAAGCAGGGTTGTGTCATCTGCATAACGCAGATTGTTAATAGATCTTCCACCAATCCTGATGCCACACATCTCCTCATAGAGCCCAGCCTCTCGGATAATCTGCTCTGCATACAGGTTGAAAAGGTATGGAGATAGGACACGTCCCTGGTGTACACCCTTCCCAATTTTGAACCATGCAGTGTTACCCTGCTCTGTTCTGGCGACGGTCTCTTGGTCCAAGTATAGGTTTTGCATTAGCACGATTAAATGTTTTGAGGACTTTATTCTAAGCAGAAAGCAGAGGATGGAAGAGAGGAAAAAAGAAAATTGTTTTTATTTTTATTTCTTTGCTATCTGCTCATCCAGATCAGGGATGTGTAATATATTATCATCTACATAGGGTCCCATCTTTCTCTATCCTAGGCAAGTCACTTGTGCATACACATTCTCTTTCAGCCATGAGTTAACCGGGTGAAGACCTTGAACACTGAAGTCATTCAGAAATATCTGAGGAATGGACTGGCGCATTTAGTCCAGCCCATAATCTTCTCTTTATGTTTAAGTCTCTAGAAGAGATTCACGATTGGGCTGGAATCAATGTGAAGGGCAGAAAAGATCACAAGTCTTTCTTTCATGAGTTCTGCAATCTACAGAGATAAAATAGGGCTCAGAGTAGGCAGTCCTAGATATTACCGCCTTGGCTACAGCTCTACTGATGTGTGGACTCAAGGTTGTATCCCAGCTTTTCAGCACATAATTCCAAGGTTCAGTGGATCTCCTGGGCTCTGTCACTAAAGACTCTAGCTACTGGCTTTCCTTCAAGGGCCATTTGCTGTCTTGGTATCTTCTGGACCTCATAGAATGAGGAAGGCAGGATCCAAATGTAGACCAGGCTCTCCCAACTCCATATATACAGAAACTCAATCCCTCTGCCCAGCTATGAATATGAAGTGTTTACCTGGATAGAAGAGCTCTGTTAACTATGGTAAGAAGAGCACATGAAATGTTTTGGTTCAGAAATGTTTGGTAGAGAAGACTCTTCTTCTCAATATTCCTCATGAGCCCCCAGGCTGAAGTCTTGTTTTGGCACAAGGTTCACAATCTAGATGTCACAACTGCCAATTCTCAGCAGGTCTAGAAGCCATTACGTCATGTATGGACCAGCTAGGACCACACGTTCTTAGACTATAAGCAAATGAGTAACCTCATTTGCTTATAGTCTAAGTAACCTCAGCCAGTCAGTACCACTTACCTTCAGCCAGGCTGTGAACTAATCTGCACTCTGTTCAATCACCTGGGTCCTTAATTCATGTGGAATTTACCACTCATGTGTACCACTTGGAGTCTTAATGTTATGACAAGCAGGGGTAGGACCACCACTGGTCAAACTCCCCCACTGTGGTTCAAGAGGGTCTGCAATGGACCAGGGACCTTCCATCCAAAATCATCAATTTCTAGCCTAAGCTGAAGCTCATCCTCCAATTAAAAAAGGGTCCAAACAAGCATATAGACTGTTGTCTTTAAACCCCTTCTACAAAGCTTCTAGAAAACTCTACTTTTGTTGACTTCTTGGAAGTGGAATGCCTTAGGGCAGATCAGCTCCACTGAGTGTCCACAGAATGACAACACATGTCTCAGCAACACCTGCCTCTCCTCACCATCAGAGTTGTCAGCCCTTAGATCTGGCTAGTATAGCCGGTGGATTCTATTCTTCAGTCTCTAGCTTCTGCCTTCCCTTTTCCTCTAGTTGTCTCTGGTCAGAAATGAAAGAGATGTTGCCCCTGAATGTGAAAGCTGTTTTACTTATGGCTTGATGTTGAATGATGGCTGAAGTTAGGAGCAGGCAATGGCTCTGACAGCCTTCATTAATCCATCTTCTACAAAGACTGAAAGACCTGATCCAGACTCCTCCTGCTGGGATTTCACAAGATGCAGAGCAGGCTCTGTTCTGAAATAGCGCTAAATGTTTTGTGGGAAGGTGGAGAGGTAAGAAGGCTACAGCACCCGGACCCTTGTCTGCAGGGAAAGATTCTGGAGTGTTTCTCCTAACCCTTGGAGCCCAACTGCACCTCCTTGAGTGCAAGGAAGCACAACGATAACACCAAATACTTCAGGCGGCAACTGTGCGGACCACGAGAGACACCTAAATGACCTTGTCTCACAGTTTTGTCTGTAAATCCTGGCTGAACACCTCCAAGGACAATTTCACTCCAGCAACCATGGTCCACACCAACTTACTCCACGTCCTGTACTCCATGTCCTGTTGCATGCTGAGCCAAATTTCAATTCTATGGAAATCTTGTTGTGTACTGTAGAGTCAGAACCAACCCATAGCTGACCCTGAGTTGGATTTTTAGAGGCAGTTAATGTTACGGGACGAGATTGTCCATCCTTCTGAGAAGTTGCTGGTGGCCTTGAGTCATGTGCCTTCAGGATTGCAGCTTCTTGCAGCGAGGCCACCAGAGTTCACCTATGGAAACCTTAGAACTTCTAATACCAATTGAACCAAAAGACCCTACTGGTCTTTTCCCTCAAGCTTTTCCCCACTTTTCTCCCACTAGTGAGCAAGTCTCACCATTTCTCAAAATATGTGACTCTTGTCCAAGGCATTCTCTACTTGTTGATTTTCTTGGCAGATCTTACCCTAAAAATGCTGGGCCCAGTCAATGGATCTCACAAGATTAGCTCTCAGTGCTAAGAACCTTACCATCTCCTTCCTTCTGACTGTCACACATTCTCAGATGAAGAGTTAATCTGTGAAATGTCTCTATCTTATACTTGACGTGTTTTAGTATATTTTAGAACTAGGACCAGAAGGTACTCTGCAGAGGTCCCATCTCTTCAGAACTCCCCAGTTCAATAATATTCTTCCTGTGAACACCTGTTGAGAAAGTTGTGGGCTAACCATTTTCACCTCTGAAAGTAGACCTATGCTCAGATCCTCTGCTCTCCTGGCCTGGACAAGGTGGCCTCTTTCCATAGCCTCCAAGGATGTTGAAGGATAGGGTAAGAAGGGTACAGGACTCAAAAGATTCAATAATATGTTTCTGGCAGTTCTGAGTATACACACCAGCTCTTCATTAAGCTGGTGGCCTTTAGGATAGGAATTCTTTCTACCTACTATTCAAAGATCAGAAAAGGTAGAGGACACTGATAGACCAGATAGCCAAGCCTCATAGCACCCGTGTGGGCTCACCATGTGTCTTACTCTAAACCAGTCCACCTCCTGTCCCACAAATCTACAAGCTCCTTTAGACCCTACCAGGAATGGCCCCACCCACCTTCCCTTCAGTGCTCAGGACGTGCTCTGCAGGTATAGCTATCTCTGGAGCCTAGATTCCAGTTGCTCTTCAGGACACAGATGAAAGGCATCTCCCAAAATCCTCTTGCTGGTAAACTGCTGTCACCATAACACCTGGGCAGACATTGCCCCAGACACATCTTTCCTTGTGCAATGTCAGAAGACCCTCAGAGCTCTTGTGGAAGCCCGCCACCATGCCTGGCTCATCCTCAAATCAGGAACATCTTGTAATGGGAGCCATTTCCCAGAGCACAGGATTGCCATCTGACTTCTCTGATCTACTTTTCTAGATAAGACGTATCTGATCTCTACTGTCCTAGTTCACTGTCCTTAGGCCAATAAAATTTAGCTGGCAAGTTAGCAGATAGTCCTCCTACATACACAACACTGTGTATGATCAACAGGCATCTGTTGACACACCAAGACACTGGGCCCTCAGCCAACAGTCCTAGGAGTCCAGCCACAGCTTTCTGCTGTAGAAGCTGGTCTTCCCTGGACCCCAGGATGGCCTTTGGATAACCAAGCAGGTAGACCAGCTACTGGCATTTGATGTACCCCAATCTCAGCCATTGTCCCTCCAGTTAAACATTAAGAATTCTCTGTACAATGAGGAGTGCACTGGCTAGCTAATAGATAGGCCACAGGAATTGGCAATGTTCGAAATATCCACTGAACCAAGTGGGAAATTAGGAGAAATATATGAAGTTCTTCACTCTTTAGAAGATCAAAGCACCAGTTTAAATGGGCAACAGATCTGTTTGAACCTCCATGACTCGCCGAGAAGTCTATGTAAATGCCACAGACTCAGATTCCCATCTGGATAAACCTCCATATGTTGAGTGAAGGCTAGAATAGCAACTCCCAAAAAGTTAAGTGGACACTGACCGCTGGCTTTTAATCGTGTGCTTTTCTATAAAGAAAACATTCTTGTGGGAGAATAGGCAAATATTTCCCTTTATAATGTCAATCCAACTTCTAATATGATATTTAACATGTGGACAATGATATTTCTAGAAAGTGGAACAACAATTGGAATTTTTTGCTCGTGTATTCTACTGAAAATTGGGGACATTCAATCCTCAGCTCATACTGATTCATATAGCAAAATGGAAGAAGAAAATCTCAACTCTCCTCCTGAGGGTAGAACAACAGGAATCACACGATGTATTTGTGGTGGAAGAGCTACAAGAAAGCAAGGTGTGTGCATGACAGGTAGTACTATGGGACCCAACACAGGTACAGGCAAAGGGAGAAATTTAATATTTGGATTATCAGGGTGGAGACCAGCATAGACACAGATGTACTTCTCAGGGTATTCAGCCCCTGGGAACAGCCCAGAGGCCAGAGTGCAGTTCTAGAGAGCATCTGGATGTATTATCAGAGTAGAGGGGCTCCTGTCACAGGTGAGGCAGGAGACGGGGCAGTGATAGGATCAGAGAGGGAGCCAACAAGTTGTGATAGACAAGTGTCAGTTTAGGTGGCAGTGCTTCCAATGGAGAGGATGACACAGGACAGGATTCAGATCTGTAGTTCATTGGGTCACTAGCTGTTGTACTCAGTTCGATGGCACCAGATAACAAGGTATGTTTCCATGAAAAAAAAACAAAAATAACCAAACCCAAAAAAACTCATATCAAGGTAGCTTAGTCTCAGAAGCATCAGGTGATCAGGACAAGGTTCACCTCATTGAGTAGACCCCAGAACGTCCTCTCCTCAGTTGTACCATCTAGAATATCTCACCTCTAACCCCCCTGCATGGCAAACACATGCATAAGATGTAATCTGTGCTAGAAGTGTCAGGGCTTCCGCGGGTGTTGCATTGGTGAGAATTAGCCACATGGCTCCCTTTGGTGCAAAGGGACTGGGAAATAGAATATATAGATGATCATCGACATTAATTTGTAATCCCAGTCATGTTCCCAAACAAGGTGCCCAAACACCTGTCACAGTCACTTAAATGTGAGAAATAGCATTGCTACCATGCTATTATACCATGCAGTAAGAGAGAATAGATCCTGGCAAGCACACAGCATTTGAAACTCCCATGAGGCAATACAGATGCCAAAGGCAGCCGCACACACGGTGAAGACTTTGCCTGCTACCTCAAGCAATGGAGATAGAAGTGCAGGAAGACCTTCTGGGGCTGGCAACATTCAGGAACATGTCTTGAATAGAGACAGGTGAAAGGCAAGTTCTCTTCTCAGACACAGATAAGGCTCTCTTGGGGCGAAGTTTATCAGAGCTCTTGAATGTGTTGAAGCTCACCTCACCCTTCCGAGGGTGTTTGATTCTTGGCAAGCTTAGTATAGGTCATTATTCCTAAAGTATTAGAATTTGCAGTGATAGTCACCAAGGTCCACCTCAGAGTCCCCAAAGGGACAATCAGCATCAACAACCTGACACAAACCTTGGCGGATCAGAGAGAGAGTCTACGATTCTGCCTTCAAAAGTTGGCCCGATTCAAGTCTCAGAGGCATGTTTGTCATAGGTAGTCTGCAAAGCCAGGACAACCTCATTCATCTGGAGGACAGAAACATCCTTAACGCTCACTGCCACGTCCCTAGTGCCTGAACCAGTGCCCCAGACTGGGCATCCTGTGCACATTGAGAGAATGCTTAGCAGTACAGTTATACTGAAAGCTCTCCTCATTTTCAAAGTAGCTGCTTTCCTCAGGATAACACCCTTGGGGATCTCTCAGTGAAAGAAAGTGTAAATATAGAAAGAGCTGAAAAGCTATTTATTCAAGAGAAGTAACTGGAAGTCAGGTAGGTGGCCCTGCTGACAAGTAGTCAGTTTAAGCAGACTCATTTAAAGCCTGCCATAGGTGGCATGGATCAAAGAGTGGACACCCTGGGGAGCCAGCCGCAAGTCTTTATTCAAGAGTCTCAACCCTCTGCAAAGGATGCTGAGGTTAGAGCTGTCTGGATAGGGAGTGATGCTACTTTAGTGGCAAGGTGTATCTGTTTGTACAAACTCAAAATGCATTGCCAGTAAGTCAGGACCAGCATGCCACTGACCTTCTAGTGCATATAAAAAGGCTTTAAATTGCACAAGAGATAGTGGTCCATCTTCCTGCCACGTAGTGGCTGGAGGATTCAAACCAAAGAGATGCCACCTATTCCCATTCCCCACAGACTATGCCACCATCTCATTCTGATTTGTAGAAAGATAGCTGATAAATGGGAGTAGGAAAGTGGATAAGTATAAAACAAAGTCATACAAATTTGAGTTCCTTCTTACTTACATAGAAACAAGATAGAAACTTTAAGATTGAGAGATCAGACAGCTACCATCCAAATCACTAACCATGTCTTCTGATAGAATGCAATGTAGAATGTGCTATCACCTATAATGCATTCCACGTCAACATTTTCAGGTACATGATATCAAGCATTTAGACACAAACTATAGATTTCAGGACGTATAGAATGGAATAGCAAGCTTTACAACCAATCAATGGAACAACATCCTTGAGGACAATTTCCTTGGTCTTCTAAAGAATTATCATATGGGTTATAAAATATTGAGGGGTTTGTTGTTTTTTTCTTTAAAAAAAATCATGTTTCTTGTGCAAGTCAGAATCTGATACCAATTAAATGGTGACAGCTCTGCCAATAAACAAAAACATACTCTTCCAAGAGTAGGAAGGGAGATGGCCACAGCTGACAGCCCCAAAGATTTATGGACAAGACATTGAGTTTTGATATAACTAGATATGATGCATGGTACTACACTGAAAATTGAGGGAGCCATAAAGAATGTTTTAAGGTCAATGTAAAACTCTTCAAGATTAATTGTGTGGATGAACACTTACATGAGAATAGATCAATGACTGCCTACACTAATCTCACAACTCACTCTCCTCAGTGTCATATCTGGGAGGGTAAGTATTGAACTATTGACAGCCACAATCTCCAGTGAAAGGAATATGGCATCATGTATTTTTGCTTGTATATTTCCTACAATCATATGCTGCTTCTATACCAAAATTACTGAAAACGTTTTTAGCATACAAGAATCTAGAAAAGTATGTTGTTGTTGTTGTTTAATGCCATCGAGTCATAGACGACTCATAGCGATGCTATGAAGGAAAAGCCTGAGGACTGTTCATATATAGAGTTTCCAGAGGCAAGCCATTTCGGAAGTGGATGCCGATCCTGCTTCCAGGCTTGATTTAGTCGGGAAGCTCCAGCCAACACTGTCCACCATGGATGCCCATTACCACGATTGGCACATCCTATCACAGTCCAGTATCACAGCAACTGCGAGTTACCTCTGTACAGCAATGCACAGACCAGTGCTATATCACCTAGAAGAATGTTTGACAGGAAGACAATTTGAACCTGGCCAAGGGCCACAGATGGAAATCACCCACCTTCAGCTTGGTAGCACAGCTTCCTTTCCACTAGGGCAACGTAGCTCTCTCGGACATCGTCATTGTTATTGTTGTTTAATGCCGTCGAGTCGTAGACGACTCATAGCGACCCTATGAACAAACAGCCTGAGCACAGTACATAATATTTTATCCATCATTCATTTGGATCAACAATCAACACTCTTGTTAACAGTGATCAAAAAATCAAAGGTCAAGTTGCACTCAGAAAAATCTGTGGCCAAGGACCTCTGCAAAATGCTAAAGAGCAATGATGTCAGTTCAAAGACTAAGGTAGCCTGATTCAAGCCACAGAATTTTCAGTTCTTCCCTTTGCATTTGAAAGTCGAATAATAAGGAAGATTGACGAATGGTTGCCTTTGAACCATGGCATCAGTGAAGAGTATTTAAAATTCCATGGACTGCCAAATGTGATCATGTGACAAATCTGTTTTAGAGGAAGTACAGCACTCCTTAGAGGCAAGGATGGTGAAACTTTGTCTCACTTACTTTAAGCATGTTTTAAGGAGAGACCAATGGGAAAGGCTGAGAGTCAAGAGAAGAAGATGGCCCTCAACAGGATGAATTGATGCAGTAACTGTTCCAATGGGGACATGTGGGAGATAGTGGGGACGGCTGAGGGTTGGGCAAGATTTACCTCTGTTGTTAATTGGGTTGCTGTGAGTCAAGGGTGCCAGTAGATGGAACAAGGACTTCACAGACACATATTACCTCACAGACTTAATGATGATATTTTTGTGTGCTGTCAAGTTGGAACCAACCTTTGGATGACCCTCGAGTGGTCTCTCAGAGACAGTAAATCACATGGGAGGAGACTACCTACCTTTCTCCCACAGAGCAGCTAGTGAATTTTAGCCACATGCCTTTGGGATTGGGGCACAGCTTCTTACCAAGTAGGCCACCAGAGCTCCCTTAAAGTTCAGATCTTGCTAAACGTATGAGGAAAAAACCTCCTAAATTTTCTGAAGATAATGCTCAAGTTATTCACTAGTTTGACAACAACCTTCAGGGAGAATAGAAGATCCTTGAGAGCCAGGCTGGCTTGGACACATGACCTTTGCTAGCTTGATGCCTGCCATGTTGGGAACACTTTCCTGGCCCTGAGGAAAGAGTTGAAAAGCATCCCTTCTCTTCATATTTGACAAAGTTCTGGGCATCCTGGAATATGTAGTCCTTCTATGCCTGTATGCTTTATAGAAGAATTTTATTCTTGTCTGGAATTAATTTGACATTATCAAGTAGTCAAGGAGGAGGGCGGGGGAAAGCCCTGATTTGCTGTGTAAACTGTTACCAATATAATTTTTTAAAATAAAAATCTTAAAGACCCTTTCATTAATGAATACTGAATGGGGAGAAATTAGAAGTTAGCTAATTGAATGCAACAAAGTTGCATGCTAGGAAAGTTTTATCCTAGAAAAATTAGTATATTTTTCTGAAGTTCATCTTTCAAGTGTTTTACCACACTAAGATACCAAAAGGAGCAAAGTCTATCAGATGTGTTGATTTTGGGGTTTTTTACCCCCAACAAAGTATAACATCTGTTTAAGGATTTTATACAGAAAAGCAAAGAAAATAGAATGTCCTTAACCATGAAGTTTCTAGAAATCAACTTTAATTTTTTTATTACAGAAAATTTTAATATAACAATCTGAATAAATAGTCATATTCATGAGAACTGAAAATGTTAGCTCTCTCCAAATTAGTAAATTAAAAATAATTGCAAAACATCATGCTAAATTTTATGGATTTGAATGTATTCTAAAACTTATATATGGAGAAAAAGATTCAGAAACCACAATTCAACCACAACTAAGCTTAATGAAGACTTCCCTTGTCAAGACAGGACCATAGTAACAAGAGCTAGCATGGTATTTACACAAGAACAAACAAACCAAAAGAACCAAACCCCAATAGTATCAGTTCTGTGGCAAATGTGCTACTACAAGTTAATCGTCAAGGGCAAGCTTATCTGAACAGTGGGGAAATCTGCTTACTACAGATGAAGTTAACTGTATATCAAACAGTTACTAACCTTTTAGTAAGGTTCTCCAGCCTTTGTAATAGAAAAAAAAATTTAAAAAGATGATGTTATCTCATGATAGGAACTCAGTTCTTAAGACCTTAGCAGCACAAATTATAAAGGAAATAAATAATTGCATTTTAGTACATAAAAATAAGTAGCTGAACAATGAAAGAACTTTTGAATGAAACTCAAATCCACTGGCAGCAAGTGGATTCTGACTCTGAGAACCCTCCTCCCCTGACCCTATCCAATTTCCAAAACTGTCGATCTTCATAGGAATTACCCTTATTTTTCTGAGGAGTCAGTGCTGGATTCAAATCGCTGGAGAAAAATGGCCTTTTGATTAGCTACACAGCACTATGGTCTACACCACTTAAGCTCCTCCACTGTGAGTGAAGCTATGCTGAATAAGAGACATTGAGCATAGTCCTGACATTGTTATTTTTTAATAAAAGGAATTTCTGAGTAGGACAAATGAAGACACCAAAAGAAAATGCAGAGTCCAGGGCAGCCAGCATACGGTTATAGGAGGAAATCTTCAAACCCAACTGCAAAAACGGTGAGCTTCCCTTTGTGTCTAATTAAACTGAAAAGTGGTAGAAAGCTGGATTATATTGATCACTGGTAGAGATGTGTGGCCGGGGGGGGATATTCTAGCCTTGGAGAATAATCTGGCACTAGTTTATCAAATTAAGTAACGTTATTCCTGGGGGTAGAATCCAACTATTTAGTCCTACAGGAACATAAAGCTTACTATATAAGGAAGCTCTCATTGTTTATGGTGACAAAGATAGTGGTAACTAGATGCCAATTCCTAGGAAAGCAGCCAGCGAAAATGTGGTGGCTGCATGCCAAGGAGAATCAAGTAACAGATAGAACAGGCTGGACATGTAGACATGGCAAATTTGGCCAAATGGAAAAGATAGTGTAATGAATTGAATGGTCCCTCCCCTAAAATATATATTGTAAATCCTACTCTTGATGAGATAGATTGATTCAGTGATTGGAGTAATGGGGGTAGATATGTCAGAGACAAAAAGGTTGGCACAGGATAGAGCAGGGTTTAAGGCTGTTGTAGATAGGGTCACTATGAGTCACAGGTGACCTGACGGCACATAACAACAACAACAATCTCTATGTCTGGTATAATCTTATTTGGAAATGGATTGGTTTTGATTCAAGTTACACCCTACATAATCCTCTCCCATTAACAGAACAATCTTTTCTTCTTTACAAAAGATTAAACAAGCCAGCAGATATTGAAATGGGTAAGACAGATGCCATGATGCAAGACACATGGTGACCATCAAGAAATCTAGAAGCACAAGCTGAAGAGAGAAAACTGTTTCTAAACCAACAGAAAGACCTCTCCTCAAGCCAGTGCTCTGAAATAAGACTTCTTTTCTCCCAATTTAGGAGATTATGTATTTAAGCCACCTTTTTGTATCTCTAATACAACAACACTAGTGAGCTAACACAGTTCCAAGTGCCCAAAGAGTGGTAAATATCTACAATGTAAGGCCAGTTTTGGGATTAGGCAATAGATGGTGGAAGAATGTTAATGTATTTGGCAGTAAAAGCCTGTATTGCCTTAAAGAGACTGTTGGTAGACCTGGACATCAGCGTCAACTCTGAAGGCTTCCAAGCAGTGAAAAGAACAATAAAGACTGTCATCTTAAAGAATCTCTTTCTAACAACAGGCTGTTGCTGGCATTGTAAGTAAACAATAAATGTGTTCCTGGGAAGACTTACAAAGAAAAAAAAATATGTAAGCACAATTAGGTAATAGAGAAAGAGAAATGTTTTTATACAGCAGCAAAGAATTTGTCTGAATTACGTATGTTTGTTCAAAGGTAGAACTTAAGTCATGAACTTGGATATCTGATGAAATTTCTAAGATCTTAAAGAAGCTGAATGATCAGAAAAGGAAAGGTGACCCTGGAAATCTAGCTAGACAGAGATGGAAGATGGAGTGGCTTTGGGCCCTGAAACCTTTACCCTCAGAAGTGTGTGAAAACCCAGCACTGATCATAGAGAATAGTTAAAGTTCACAACAAAGCAACTAGAGAGAGAAGGTAGAGAAAGATGCCAAGAGTGAGCAAGTTAAGGTGAAGAAGGTCCATTAGCAGAAAACTGTGGCATGCACATGTGAGTACAACTTGAACACTACCCACAGCAAGCACAAGAGTAGAGACTGGTGTGCAGGGGTTCCTACGTGGACACTGACCTCTAAGGTTTGGAGGGTCAGCCATGGAGGAGATTTCAAATGTTCACAGATGAAAAGGAATTTTAACCCAGGTTGGAACGCACCTAAAAATCTCATCTATATTTTATTTAAATGGTTCAGAAGATGAGATTTGGACTTGAGTTGATAAGATTTTCAGGATGAAGTGATGGAGTGAATGTGATTTGCATGCTATGTGGAGGCTGAATGCTATATATTTCTATCAATATGTCTACGACAGTGTCTTTTGGGGTTTCATCTTGGCCTATACTTTAGGGTAGCCTATGGCAAAGGTTTCACCATGATATGATGCTCATTCTGTGCATGTTTCACACGATCTCAGTGTAATTTTTTACCAAAATGATCAGTAGACCCCCAAATACAAGCTTAAAGAAAACATCTGATACTGAAAATCCCTACGTGAAAGATTACAGTGGCCTCATGTGGAAGCAGAGTGCAGAAATGTTAGGGATCCTTTCCCCACCAATGGGAGAATCCCCAGTGCTATTCTTAGCCTTGAACTCAGCTTTGCTGTAGGAGCTCCAACCTATGGCGTTTATTATTAAAAATGGTTTTCCTAGCCACTGAACTTGAAAATAGAAATACACCAATAGGGTGCGTTAGTCTATCCACAAGGAGCTTGTCTAGTCTCATCATTAAATTGAGTGATTTCAGCAGCAGACTGAGCCCCTCTCCCCACCTGCAAGGGAGAAGTGGATGTCCTTCAGGACCAGACATTCTTGTGCTTGCTAGACTTATAGCAGCAGCCGCCCTGGACAAAGCAGAGAGCCAGAGCGCTAACATAAGATCGGACGAGCTATGCCAGAAACCCTTCACTGAAGCAGCAGCTGTTCTCATATGCTATCCTGGGATTTGCCTTGTCTGAAGCTTTGGGTCTTTTTTGTTTGATGGTCACTTTCTTGATTTTGTTTGCCATGTAACAAATAACTGCTAAGAGATGTTGTCATTCATATTAATTATGGAATCCGTATAATTCTGTGTATCTTACTGTGACTCCGGAAACTAGTGTGGGTGTCATGGAAATGTACATTATTTCCAAAGTCATTTCATTAAAGGTGAAAACTTTAATAAAAAAAAAAAAAGATCGGACGAATCCATGGGCAGATCCAGAGCTAAACGACAAGCCTTTGCCCAAGTTTGTTGGGCAACTAGGGGTGGAGGGCATAATTCACAGGACTGAGAATTTTGTAACACTGAGGCTCAAGACTAAGGTGTCCTACTGTATTCTGCTATTAACCTGGATTATAGCCATTTAATGTCTCAGTATGGTTCTGTGTGTTCTCTCTGAGCTATCTCATGGGATTTGGGACCCAATAAAGCAGTAAAAAATTGGTGTTGAGATGAAGAGAAAGGTGTGGGAGAGTGGGGGACATTTCTGACCTCATGGGAATTGGTTTGGCGTTGTTCATGCTATTGACAGAGGCAACTTCCCTTTGTGAAGTTGGTAAAGGTCAGAGATGGCTGTCCCCATGCTGCCCTTGCTCTTTTCACACATCCTGAAGCTCACTTGGCATACTCATGTTTCCTAGTTTCCTAAATAAGCATCAGTTCTTTGAGGGGAGCAAGACTAGCCTTTCCACTAGCAGTCCTTGTGTCCTGATCCTGTGAGGTCAAGACAATACCCATGGGTATAGGATTTCCTCCCAGACACAGCCTCATCCAACCATGCCCAAGATCCTAATGGTACCTTTACTCTGTAAGGTTGTTGTTGTTATGTGCCATCGAGTCGCTTACGACTCATGGCAACCCTATGTACAAGAGCTCGAAATTCTGTTCTATTCTGTGCCAACCTAGCCATCTCAAATGCACTCATTCCCACCACTCCACTCACAGAATCGATCCATCTCATCGAAGGTCTTCCTCTCCTGCGCCACCCATTCACTCTGCCAAACATGATGTCTCTCTCCAAGGACCAGTCTCTCCTTGCAACATGCCCAAAATATGTCAGACAAAGCTTCAGAATCCTTGACTCCAAGGAACATTCAGGCTTCACCTTCTCCAGAACAAACCTGTTTGTTCTCCTAGCAGTCCATGGTATATTCAACACTCTTCTCCAGCACCACAGCTCAAAGGCATCAATTCTTTTTCTATCATCCCTAGTCACTGTCCAACTCTCTGATGCATAGCAGGTAATTGTGAAGACTATAGCCCAGATCAGGCACACCTTAGTCTCCAGCCTGACGTTGTTGCTCTTCAGCACTCTTGAGAGGTCCCTCACAGTTTAATACAATTTGTCTCTTGATTTCCTGGCTGCTGTTACCAAGAGTGTTGGCTGTGGAGCCAAGTAAACTAAAACTGTTAACTATCTCAATCTTTTCACCATCCATACTGATGCTGCCAATTGGTCCAGTGGTGAGAATCTTTGTTTTCTTGATGTTGAGCTTCAATCCATACAGGAGGCTGCAGTCCTTGACCTTCTGTAGCAAGCTCTTCAGGTCCATAAAGTATGTAAAAAAAGAAGCCTAACTAGGACTAAACCATCAATAAAAATCAGTGCTGTGGTATTGAGAGATAGGACACAGACCTAGTTGGTGGCATTTACTTACCTTCAAGTACATAAATTCCATCTGTCTACATAACATAAAAGGTCCTGACCATTTGCTACATAAAATGCAAATCAGCCACTGGGGAGGTTCTACAAGGCAGCACGTGTACTATTTCAGTAGTTCTCTCTTTCAATGAGTCTAATAAACTAACGTGAAAGGCCAGTTAGAGCACCTAGTATGATAACCACAGTCGATCAGAAGTTATCAAGAGAAATCATTCCCAAATTGGAAGCTACCCGCCAAGGCCAGTTAATTCACAAATATGCACCTGCTCCATTGTAAGCTCAATATCATGATAGATGAGGATTAAAGTTGTCAATGATTTCCATTTGGGGGGCTGCACTAGTCAACATCCAAGTGGTTCAGGACTTGATGCAGGGTGCTGCCCCCCCCCGCCCCCCCCCAATGTCTACAGACTTCTGGCAGGGCTTCTGGATCCAAGTGGAGCCTGGCCTGGCTCCCTGTCACACACAAGCCTCTGCTCTTCTGCTCAGGACCCGAAGCAGGGCTCACCGCAGCCCCAACAGTACATTATACTATCCATATAGATGGAGAATAGGTTAATGCTGTCAATAATTTCATCTTACTTCACTTAGCAGTCAAACACCCTTGAAACCAGCAGTCAGGAAATCAGAAGACCTAGTGGATTGGGCAAGTCTGCTGTCAGGGACCTCTTCAAGATACTGAATAGTAGGGATGTCAATTTGAAGACTAAGGTGTACGTGATTCAGGCCATGGTCTTCTCAATCACCTGCTACTCAGAGCTGGACAAGGAATAAGGATAAGAGAATAATTATTGATGCCTTTGAGATGTGGTGTTGAAGAGGAGTACTGAATATCCCATAGACTGAAAAAACAAAACAAAACAAACACCCAAAATACAAACAAAAACAAAAAACCACCCAGATATGTCCTGGAAAGGTTGTGGCCAGAGTGCTCCTTGGAGGCAAGGATGATGAAGTTCCATCTTCCATACTTTGGGCATGTACCTCGATGAGGCTATTCCTTGGAAAGGAACATGCTTGGAAAGATGACTGACACTGTGACTTCAACAATGAGCTTGAGTGTCTCAGAAGATGAGGATGGCACAGAATAGAGCAGGTTTCAGGTTGCCTGTTTATAGGGTCACTCTGAATTGTACTCAGTTCAACAGCACCTAGCAACAACAGTTAACATCCATTGTGACAGCAGTCAAATCAAAAGATATGATTTGGGAAAACGTGCCATCACAGACCACCCCAACATGCTAAACAGCAATGAAACAGCAATTTTAAAACTACCATGGGTTGGATCAGGCACATATTTTCAATTGCTTTCCATGCATCTGAAAGTCAGAGAACAAATAAGGCCAAAGAATCAAGGACTTTGTTCTTTTGTCAGTCTTAGGATATATGAAGTATTTTTCTCCATCCCCAAAATTAGAACACATTAGTCTTGAAGAAAGTACAATCTAGGTGTTCCTTAGAGGCATGGATGATGACACTTCAGCTCACATACTTTTGTTATGCTGTCAGAAGGGACTAGTCCTGGGGAGGGGAGGCAATACCATGCCGGCAAAGGTGAAGGGTCAAAGAGAAAGGCAGAGCCTTAATAAAATGTATAAAGTGTGACTGTCACAATGAACTTGAGCATGATGGAGATCATGATGCTGCAGGATAGGACAAGGTTCAAATCCATTGCTCACAGGGTTGCTAGAAGTCATAGTTAACTCGATTGCACCTAACAGACGGTAAGCTTGTTTGACAAAGGAAAGGAAGACCTGAGGATGTGTCTCCACAGCTGCTTCAAGTCATGCCAAGGGTGACTTGAGCAATAAATGCATCAATGTCTCAGGATAGCATCTGATAGTGGCACAGCCCATACACTGAGACGACAATGCTGAACCTTTGCAGAGAGATACAAGGAATGTTAAAGAGATGAAGGTAGGTCCTTACATTTAATTCTGAGAAAATAATGCCTCTAAGATTAGGGAAGAAAAGATTAGGCATAGAAACTATAGCCTTCAATATGGTTTAGATCTCTGTATAAATAAAAATTCTCACCACTGGACCAATAGGCAGCGTCATGATAGATGAAGATTGAAGTTGTCAAAAATCTCATTTTACTTGGATCCACAGTCAACTCCATAGAAGCAGCAGTTGAGAAACAAATTGGCATATTGCCTTGGACAAATATATTGTCAAGGACTTAAGTCCTTATATACTTGATCTTTAGCACTTAGAGACGAAGGTGCTCCTGACTCAAGCTATGGTGTTTTCAATTGCTTAGTACCCATGTGAAAGTTGGGCAGTAAAAGAAAAACTAGTGTGTTTGAATTGTGTTGGTGAAGAATATTGAATCCATTATTAACTACCAAAAGAACAGAAAATTCTTTCTTGGAAGGACATAAATGTTCCTGAGAAGCAAAGATAGTGAGATTTTGTCTGACATGCTTTGGACATGTTATCAGGAGAAGTCTGTCTTTGGTACAGGGTATCCTGCTTGGAGTTGCCTATTTGTAATAGTCAATAGCATTTAAGAACAAGGCAGAGGAGAACACTTTCCTAAAATAACTACCAGGGTAGTATGTAAGGGGCAAGAAAAATGGTTGCCCACCGCAGCCTAAAAAGGTGGCACAGCACATCTAACGCAAAATACCACTAGAGAACATTTTCAGAGGTAAGATACCAAATATGGTTCTGGCATTTAGTTCTGGGAGAAATTCATGAATTAAATAATGAACAGTGACCAGCAGACAGAAAGATGTTGCCCTAGATGACAATGTCTTGTAAACTCTTAATCCCTGATGCCCAAAGGCATCTAGAATAGTACTCATGCTAAGACAAGGAATCACTGAACTCGGGCACAATTCAGCTTGACCAAGAAGGCTGTACTCAAACTGAAGGAAGCACTGACAAAGCAACATGTAAATTACCTAGAGAGGTAGCAGAGACCACATTCCAGCCAGCCAGTGAGCCTGTAACTCCTAGAGACACAGAAGGTAGGAAGCAAATTGGTCTGAATAGTCCGAATGGACTTAGCATCCAAGGACAGCAGAGATAACTTGAAATACAGAAGCAACTCCCTGCTAGAACTTCCATGAAGAACAGGAAGATGCCGAAGTGAAGACCAAATAACTTGAGTGACGTCTACATCCAGCTACCTATACAGCAAGAAAAATGCAGGATCTAGAAGTTAAGTACTTGGATTTACAGTCAACACTGTTGATTTCAGCAGCCAGGAGATCAGGAGACGCATTGCTTTGAGCAAGTCTGCTGTCAGAGATCTCTTCAAAATACTGAATAAAAATGGTGTTAATTTGAAAATTAAGGTGTGCCTGGTTCAGGTCAAGATCTTTTCAATCATTACCTGTGGATCTGTGAGCTAGACAATGACTAAGGATGACAGATTGTTGCCTTTGAGTTGTGGAGTTGGAGAAGAGTACTAAGTAGCCCATGGACTACAGGAAGAATGAACAGATAGGTCTTGGGAAAAGGGTGGTTGGAGTGCTCCTTAGAGGCAAGGATAGCAAAGCTTTGTATTTCATACTTTGGACATGTTGCTACCCTAGGCTATTCCTTGGAAAAAGACATCATACTTGAAAAAGGTAGAGGACCCACAATGGGAGGTATTAACACAGTGACTGTAACAATAGACTCAAGTCTATCAGAGATGATGAGGACACAGGATAGACCAGGATTCAAGTCTGTTGTTCATACGGTCGCTATGAGTCAGACTCAACTCGACAGCACCTAATAACAAGCGAGATGTGATACTACAGCCCTCATGGCCCCTCTAGAACCAGTCATACACGGGCCATCATGAGCCAGTTATTAGCCCCATCCAACCATGAAGCCAACTGAAATTTACATCTCATCTTATGGCCAAGGAAGAGATTTTTCAGATCAAAATTTAAGACTGAACTTCAAAGATCTCTAAGGACAGAAATGACCTTGCCTTTTTCATTCATAGATACTGACTCTAGAAATAATCTTTCAACTATAACAGAGGAAACTCACGTGACAGCCTGACCAAGAGTCAACCAAAAGTCAAGTTTAAGATAAGATTCTTTTTCTTTTTCTTGACAGAGCCATAAGGGGTCATCCATATACATGTTTGGGATTTTTTTTTTAGACTTCAATGAAAGTTTATTGAGAACTTCGATTTCCATTCATTCAATGTTGCACATTTTCCTCCCTGCCTACCCTTCTCCCCGAGTTTGCTTTTCTCTTTGAAAAAAAAAATTCTTTCATTGTTATGCAATCTCCCCCACACCCCAGTCCACTTTATAATGCAGCTCTTATTCTGAACTCTCGTCATGCAAATAATACCTAATCATATATTCCTTTTAAACAGTTCTCTCCCTCATCTATTCCAATGCAGTGTGCACTATTTATCCCCTCTTTTTTTAGTTTCCCCCAACTCCGATGTCAGTTCTATTTTGGTGGCATTATGCAATATTTGTCCTTTTGTGACTGAGATGTTTCATTCAGCATGATGTCCTCCAGGGTCACCCATTTTGTATATTATTTCATTAATTCCTTCTTTTTCAAATGCTTCATAGTATTCCATACACATGTATTTTTTATTCTTATGATGGAGGTAGACCAGGTCCCATCTTGACCATCTCATAAGCCTTGACACTAATTGTTACCATAATATCAAGAAAGTCAGGTATATAAAGACTAAACTATTGTCTCATTCAACATGATTCGATGCCACTCTTTCTCTTCCTTAACCTCTTGTAATGATCCCTACCCAGCCACCAATCAGGAATGGTTACAACAGAAGTCTTGCATTCATCTTACTTACAGAATGACCCAAACATTCATCTTCACCATCATCTCCATGGCTTGTCTCCCAGGAGGTTCTGCTCTATGGTTTTCACTTCTAAGAAACATTTGCAGAAAGAACCCTACCCCGATGAATCTCTTGGTAAAAATAAACCTTCCAGGATGTTAAAGAATGCTAGCCAGTTTAACCTAGTCATTTTGGGCATCCTCAAGTCTAAACTCCTCACGTGGCCAGCACAGCTCAACAGATCCCAGGCTTTTTCCATACACCATCTCAGGGATTCTTACGGTCCCTAAAGCACTGCTGGCTGATTTGCTCAGGCTCTACCGAAGACAGATACACCAGAAACAGCAGCCCTGCCTGCTTTCCAGGATCTCTTGTCACTTTCCTCTAGGAAGATGAAGCCAAACAAGGCAGTTGTCTGAAAGCCAGAGATGCCTCGATGAGATCACTTTGCTACATGCTGATCTCTGACCACTGACTTGATAGTCATGTTCCAAGCTACTGCCCTGCTGTGCCTATTAGCTTAATCTCAAGAGAAAGTGACTCAGAAACATGCTTGCTTATAGTTTAGCCTGAGAATATTAAGTTTTAATTCAGAAAATGAGGTACTTCCTTCCCTTTCCTTTCAGTGACCTAACAAGAAGTGTCAGCCTTAAACAGACTGAAGGAAATAGTTGAAATCAAGATATGAGAGTTTACCCACACCTACTGTCAGCCCAGACAGTAGCTACATACAGGTGAGGAATAATGAAAAAATTAAGCACCTGGACCAAAAGTATCTCCCTAAATATTGTCAAGGGCCCCTTTATGCATATAGCAGCAATCTAGTTGAAGGCATGTATTCTATTGAAAAGGAAGCAAAATTATTGAGAAAGGCTAGATATGGTATCAGAAATCCTAAAAATTTTCTAGCCATTGTGTTAGCCCCCTACAAACACCTCGTTGAGGGAGCATGTTCTCCATCTATCTTAACTGCAGAAACATGGTCTTGCAAATAATCAACAGCTGTAGGAGAGAGCTTTCTACTCTGTGAGTTACCCTAATAACAGTGAGAGAGGGTGGAGACTGGCATGGTGTAACCAGGGGAACCGTGCATTTATGCTATAGGTAAAGGTTTTGCTTGCCAGATGATTGAAGGAAAAACTGACTTATAACTACTTTGAGATAAAGTTTGCTGGATAATTGAGGAAACCAGAGGCTTCTTGCATCTGTGTTGCTGAACTGAACTCGATGCCACTAACCGAGGAATTGTGCCTTGTTGATCTGGTTTGGGATTGCTGGACCAACCCTGGACCTGCATTGTCTGATTTTTTCCCCTCCCCCACTCTCCAACCTATTTCTCTAATTGTGAGTAAAGTCTGTGAGTCAACAATGAATTAATAGATCCAATGATTCCTAGAAATAGGTGCAGGAGAATAGAGGGTGGTATGTCTGAACAAGCAGCTCTTTGAGACTATGGATCTCCTTTATGAAGCAGGCAAAGGTCAGACTCAACCACTCTGTGCTACCACTGCTCCTTGTACACTAGGTTTAGTGGTACAAGGAACACCTGTACTAAGAGCTACACCACCATCATAAGTGATGCATGGTGTCGTAGAAACCACTGCACTGAAAACCTACACCATACCCACTTGATTTCCTTTTACTCCTAGGAGGGGATTGGTCAGTTTTGCCATCTTTCCAGGTTTAAATTGAGTAGGTTTAGAAGCAGAAAACAGGACTCTCATATAAAGAGAGGAGGAGAGGACAGTTCAGCCTATCCATTTGGACCAGAAATACCTGCATGAAACAAACCAGGAATCAAGTACAGCAGAGGTGGTAAAGGGTTGGAGACCTACATAAAAAGAATAAGGATAGAGGCTGGGAATTTCAATGAATAAAGTTACTTTTGTTGTTTTAAAAGCATTATTAGTGCTTCATAGTGATATATAATTAAGCAGATGTCTTCAGAAGTGTTACATCATAAGGTCTAGATTTATCTGGATCTAGGTCTACATTTATCTGAATCCACCATGAATGGTACAATGTGTAAATTTCTGTGCTTATCTCAATGGATTGGATACTGAATATTTCTTTTATATAGTAAGCACCTGTTTTAAAGTATATGTGATTGTACCTGATGAGTAGGGAATATTTCTTCATGGTAGTGATGAAAATGTATGATGGAAATCATCACTGTGTGTCGTAAGTTACAGAAAGTGTATATCTACTTTTGGCCAGTTTTTAATTGAATATACTAAAACCCAAAAATGTATTTGCCCTAGAGAAGTGCAGTCTTGTTTAAAGTGTGAGGAGATTTAAAATTTGAGCAAGCTGTTTGACTTTATCTGTCTCAGTACATTCAAATATATTCAAAGACTGTGTCCATAAAGAGTGACCCTTACAGAACTGGAATATAAAAGGAGCCAGATGAGTCAACAGCCTGGTATGCTTGCTCATGGAGACCACCCAGGTCACAGGTGGAGAGCAGTTGAGGAAGCAGCAGTGAAGATACAGGCTGAGTTTGGATGTACTCCATTGACACCCACTGATCTAGCACAAAAGTACTAAGGATGAAGGGTTAGTGTTCTGCTGTGCAGGGACTTGGGAAGAACCCAGCTTAGGACAAAATGACCAGCCTGCCTGAAATGAGGGAAGATGTATGTATAGACCCCTGAAATTGTGACGGATGTCCATGGCTAGGGATGAGTTGATCAGAACTCAACCAGATGCTATGCTGCAGACCAGTGTAAGTCGCTACAAACCAGTGGTTTCCTTTGCACTTGACTTTGCTTATGAATGCATATATTCAAAGTTCCAATTGCAACAGAAGATTCTTCAGAGAACTCTTTCTCTGCTTGTCTCCACAGAACTGGTTTAATAGAGACAGCAAATTTCTAATTTATCTAAAATGAAGGGAGATAAAGGCCTGAAGTAGCTGGCTTACATGCTTTCTTGAGTTGTTAATAAAATTTTGATGCAGAAATTAATCCTACAAGTATGGAGGCCAATGGTTAGAAAAGTCATGATATTAAAAGTAGCTATTTCATTACAGACCACCCACTGACTACCTACCCACAACCACTTGCTCTTTTCAACAAATGTCTTATTTGTGTGGTAAGTTTGGTCTGTCATTCTCAGGTCTCAAAATAGGGACGTGAACCAGGTATGAGCAATGATACAAATTCTTGCTGCACCTACTAGGAAGAGTGATAATTTCTAAGAACAAAAAGAGAAACACTTGAGTTTTCCTGAAAATGACAAGAGAGTTCTGGTGACCTAGTTTGTAGTGAATTGCACAGATAATTCACAGGTGGTGCACCTCTAGTGATACAAATGCAATAGCAGCTCCAAGACACAAAGATGGGCAATCTCATCCTATGCAGTTTACGTCTGAGAAACCCAGCGGCGGGTCATCTATGAATCAGTTCTGACTCAACTGCAATGGGTTGAGACTGTCTTATCAGGGCTAGGAGGTTTTCTGAAAATATGTCCTACATTTGACATCAAACCCTAGCAACTAAGCTGTTCTCATGACCCTTTCCTTTATACAGAATCTGCTCTGAAACAGGGTCTGGACCCACCCACTTTCCTATACCAGCCTGGAGTCAAGCTTTTTTCCAGGCCTGTCCCCACAGGAACACAAACAGGGATCCAGCTTGAGAAAAAGGCCATTTTGGGGAAATTATCCAGCATTAGTGAAGCCTTCTTTTTCCAGGCTGTCCATCTAGTCATGGAAGATTATCCTAGCAGACATCAGGGCAAGCACTCAACAATGAAATTGGAGGAAGCTCTGGTGGCCTAGTGAAAAGATGCTGTATTGCAATCCCAAAGGCATGCAGTTCAAATCTACTAGATGCTCTGCTGGAGAAGGAGGGGCAATTTCCTCCTGTACCAGTCAGATCCGATTGGATGGTACACAAGAAAAAAAATAAATAAAAGAAATTGGAGTAGAGACTTAAGTTATAACCTAATGACAGTGCTTATCTCAGCAGTAAGAACCTAAGCTATAGGGACAAGTGTTAACTGGAAACTCAGGAGAAATCTCATGACTAATAATCATACCAAGTCACACCCCATTTTACAGGGCACAGGCACCTCTGATTAAAAGTAGGTACAAAGCCCTGATTTTCAAGAGAAATTGTAAAGCCAGCAGCCATGTTTGGTAACATTAGTGTTTGGGTGTGAGTTTGTTTTCTCTCCTACACATTTGGTCTGGCCCACAGGCAAGTGACTGAATGCAGGCTCCTTTCAGGATTCTGAGGAAGCAGCTCCCGCTCTCCTAGCATCTCCCATAGACTCAGGACTTCCTCTCAGGAAGTTGCCACTGCCTCTGCTGTTCATGATTTCTGGAACACCAGCTTCGGCTGCTGTGTTGCTGGAGTGACCTGCATGTATCTTGGTGAGTCCTCAGGTCTCAAGTGTAGTGCAGGGAGAACTAATCTATTCCAGGTCCCACTGAGTGGGGTCATCTTACATATCTAAAAATTTCAAACAAGAATTTCAACCACTGTGAAAGTACTGTGGACTAATTCTTCATCTGCTTCCCCATTAACCAGTGCTCTTGACCCACTTGAAATGTGCTTTTCAAAGTTACTTCTCAGGATGAGAGATAGTATTCCCTTAGACTTGCAGAAGGTGGAGTATGAAGTAAGGGGATTGTCTCACATGTGGAATAAGAACTCATCCAACTCAGGCACCTGAGAATCTAGGATGAACATCTTACACATATGCAGATCACAAAAAGGGATTTCAAGACATAACTCATCCAATTTCCAAATCACCAGTGCTCTACTTCCACACCCATCCTTCTTTTTGAAGTGACTTCTTGGTCTTAGAGACAACATTCACTTCACCTTCCAGAAAATGAAGAAAGCAGAACCCTATTCCATGAGGATACAGCCATGGTCTTTTAGCCACAAAGAGTGGGCTTTGGTGAATGTTGCTCAACAGCAACTTTCTCTACAAGGATTTGATGGAAATCTCAAAAGAATTGGATTTAGTATAACTGAGTTATGAACATTGGTTTAAAATTTTGACTAAGAATTGAAAAGTTCAATAAACCAAGCATGTTCACTTGATTTATGCCACTCACATATGGAGAATGCCACATGTATATAAGGCTCTGTATGATAGCATTTAAAACTTTAAAAACTTCATCAGTGTTTATCAATGAATAATGCTTCTCCATGTTTAAAGACTATCGTTGACTCTCCATGTTGTTGTTGTGTATCATTGAGTCAGAACTGACCAATAGCTGACCCCCCCCCCAGTGGGTTTTCAGAGGTAGTTAATCACACAGAAGGAGACTGCCCACCTTTCTTCCACAGAGAAGGTGGTGGTTTCTAACTACATGCCTTTGGGATTACAGCACAGCTTCTTGCCACTAGAGCTCCCTTGACTCTCTATATTAAGAGACATTTCAAAATTGTGTGGCAAATAAGATCTATGTAAAAACCAAGAAGACTATTTGAGAAGTCAGATAATAAATCTCCTTGGAGAGACTGAAGACAGTCACCCTGGCAAAACCTTCATCTGGATTCCAAATCTTACCAGTCTGTCTAGCAACTGACTAGATGGAAGCTGTTAAGGACTGATGTTGCTGAGACAAGCTATGAAAGTAACAAATGTGGGAAAGACTTCTATACCTTCTCATAACTTTAGATTCATGTGGTAGATACACATGAATGTTTTTAAACATGTAGTGATATATCTTCCTGAGGTTGCCAGAAAGCATTTAGTTTTGCAAATAAGCCTTGTGAATATAAGGAAAATGGAAAACTTTCCTAATTTCTCACCCCTTGCTAATGCTACATAGAAAAAATCAAGGCACAGAGAGAGTTGTGGGAAATCCTTTATTCCTCACTCTTAAAGAGCTAAGAATGCAGAGAGCTGAGAAATCTTATGAATATCAGGTATGTGGGGAAGCCTCCCATGAAACTAATATCTGCACCACACATCGAATAGCTCCCACAGGAGAGAAACTTTATGAATATAAATATGTGGAAAAAAACTTTCCACAATCAGGTCAACTCACTGCTCACATAGGACTCACCTAAGAGAAACCTTGTCAATGTCAGATATGAGAGAAAACCTTCCATGACCACAGTAGCTTCAGAAGACACAAAAATTCACACTAGACAGGATTATGAATGTAAGGTATGTAGAAAGACCTTTTTGCACAAACACCAAGAATGTGAGGACACTGACACTGGTACTCACATAAAATGTTGAAGAATCCATAGGAGAGAGACCTGTGAATGTAAAGGATGTGGGAAAACCTTTCTGCAATCAGATCACCTCACTGCACACAAAAGAATTCACACAGAAGATAGCCCTTATTAATGTAAGGAGTGGGAAAGCCTTTAATGACACTAGCACCCTCAGTAAACATAGAATTCATGAAGAAAAGAGACTATGAAAGTAAGGTATGCTAGAAAATCTTCTAGGAAACATAACAGAAACCTTAACACACTTCAATACACCACTGATACCAAGAAACAGGTCAACTAGAGAAACTCAAAGATGCACAAGAATTTAACTATACAATTAGCCAACTTGACCTCATAGATGTTATGTAGCATACATCACCCAGCAAAGAGCTATACATTCTACTCAAATGTACATAGCACATTCTCCAGAGTTGACCACATATTAGGACACAAAAGAAGCCTCAACAAAATCAGAAAAAAAAATGAAATACAAAATATATTTCAGACCACAATGCCATAAAGCTAAGAATTAACAAAATGATAAAGGAAAAACAGAACACCCACATGGAAGCTAAATAACATCTTGCTGGCACACTACTAAGTTATAGAAGAAATAATAAATTAAATAAAGTCTTCAAAATTAATGAAAACACAACATATCAAAACCTCTGGGATACAGCTAAGGCATTCATCAAGGATAAGTTCAAAGCAATAAGCCAACAGAAGAAAAGGAGAAAAATAAACTACTTAGCTTAACATCTCCAGCAAATAGAAAAAAAAGAACACACTAATCCCACAGCCTGAATAAGAAAGGAAATTATAAAGATGAGGCCTTAAATCAATGGGATAGAAACCAGAAAAGCGATGGAAACCATCAGCAAAACCAGAAACTGGTTCTTCAAAAGAATTCATAAAACAGACCAATCTGTGTGTGGTAAACTTAAGAAAATAAAGGATATAAATATTTCTAACAAGAAATTAAAGAGGGGATATTGCAACAGAACCGGCTGAAATTTAATTGATAGTAGCAGAATAACATGAAAAGCTATAATCTGATAAATTTTAAAACCTAGAGGATAAGGACAAATTCATAGAAACCCACATTCTACCCAAATTGACACAAACTGAAGTAAAAAACTGAACAGACTCATCATAAAATAATGAGTTCAGGTCATAAAAATCCCTCTCCAAAAGAAAAGTTCTGACCCAAATGGCTTCTTGGGTGAATTCTATCTAATATTCAGAGATGAATTTTCACCAATTCTACTTAAATTATTTCAAATCTAGAAAAAGAAATAACATCCCCCATATCCACCCTGTGATGCAAATATAACCCTAATACGAAAACAAGAAAAAGGTATTACCAAGAAAGAAAACTAAAGAACAGTATCTCTCATCAGTATAGATACAAGAATCTTTAACAAAATCTTAACCAAGAGAATCCAACTGAGTATTTAAAAAAAAATTATAGAGTGCCTCGTGCCTGTGGCCAGTTGGGAAAAGTGCCTGCGCATGGCCTGAGTGTACTCTTCTGGGCATTTTTAAAATGATCTTCATGCAGAGGAAGACAAAAGATGGCCAACTCGAGTATTGTGCCTCACGGTCTGCCCTTAGATAGCCTTGGTTTGAGTCCTTGTTCTGCATTGTTTTTTTACTTTTTCAATCTTGAGCAGGTCTGTCACCACTCTGGAAGCCCCTTCTCGCTTTTTGGAAGGGGAAAGTAATAATACCTATTTCTTGGCGGAGAAGAAAGGGGCAATGATGGTGACGTTAGGGCCAGAAGTGCAGTCCCAGGTAGGCACAAGGTCCAGGCTTCAGAAGAGCTTTAGGGGGAGAGAGCCACCCAGCCGCCTGGGAAAGCCTCCTGGTGTATATGAGGAACTTTATCTAAGGCACTTTCCTCCATCTCCTCCTCTAGTACACCTGTAAGTAACACCTCCAAAGCCCTTTCGTTTTTAACTCACACGTTTATTATCTTTAGGTTTGTTCCCTTTCATATAGGTAACCTGAACATTGAGTCTTGTTCCAGAAGCTAACCCTGAGCCAGGTTCCAGAGACAAAGGGAAATATAACTGCCAGCTAAGGAATCCAAAGTGGATGGATCCTCAAAGTTCAGCCAGCCACTCCCACTAGACTCACTCATGGAAACACTTTGCAGTCCTGAGGGTAGAAAATGTCATGAAAACATCTTCTAGCTTAACAAGAAGGCATGCAGCTTCAACTCAAGACCACCAGTAAAGTGCTAAAGTGGGCTCCCCTTCCCCTTCATCTCAATGCCCCATTCAGCATTAAGCAGCCAGAGAGTCTGCACCCTATTCCCAAATGGGAAACCCACAAATAAAAAAGATTCTCTCTTCGTAAAAAAAAATTTAAAATAAAATAAAATTAAAATAAAAATTAACTACCACTGGACTACGCTCACCATTACCCCATCTTTTCTGGTCCCAACTGTATCTTTCTCATTTCCTTTACCCACTTCCTCCACCCACCAAATTGTGCAATGCTGTGATTTCATCCCTATCCAGCCTAATCCTTCTGCTTCCAACCCTCACTCCTTTGAATTCTCATACATTTTGTTACAATAAATAATTTTTAATGTATCATGACCAGTGAAATTCATAACAGATATGCAATAATGATAAGAAAAAAAACAGAATTCATCACAATAAAGCAAAGAACAAGAATCACATGTTTCTATCAATGCAGAAAAGGTCTTTGACAAAATTCAACATCTTTTCTGATAAAAACACTCAGCAAGAATAACACCCTGCTAGAACATGATTGGGATATAGAAGAAATAAAGTTCCTCAAAACAAATGATAATGAAAATACAACATACAAAACCTCTGGGATGCAGCTAAGGCATTCCTCAGGGGACAGTTCATAACAATTGACAAATACATAAAACATGAAGAAGCAAAATTAGTGATCTAACTCAACATCTTCAGCAAATAGAAAAAGAACAACAAATCAAAAGAACAAGAGCTAAAATCAATGAGAAAATAGAAAAACAATTGAAATCAGCAAAACCAAGAGATGGTTATTCTAAATGGTAAAAAAAAAATTGACAAACCATTGGCAAACTTAACAAAAGGAAAAAGAAGATACAAATAATTAGATTAAGGAACGATAGAGATGAAACCATAACAAAACTAGAGAAAATGAAATCTAATATCAGACTATTATGAAAAGCTATAGTCTGATAAATATGAAAACTTAGAAGAAATGGATAAATTCCTTGAAACTCATGCCCTACCAAGATTGACAAGGACAGATACAGAACACTTGAACAGATCCATCACAAAAGAAATCGATCAGGTCAGAAAAGACTCCTCTACAAACTGGAACCCTTATTCACTGTTGATGGGAATGTAAAATGGTGCAACCACTGTGGAAGGCGGTATGGCGCTTTCTCAAAAAGTAGCAAATAGAGATACCATTTGACCCAGCAATTCCACTACTGGGAATATCCCAAAGAGACCATAACTGACATCCAAGCAGATATATGCACACCCATGTTTATCACAGCTCTGTTCACAATAGCAAGGAGTTGGCAACACCCAGGTGCCCATCAACAAACGAATGGATAGAGAAGCTGTGGTATATTCACACAATGGAATACTATGCTGCATTGAAAAGCAAGGAACTTATTCAATATTATTCAAAATGGGTGAGCCTGGAGGACATTATGCTGAGTGAAATATCTCAGTCGCAAAAGGACAAATATTGCATGGTGCCACTGCTATAAAATGAGACTGATATCAGGGTTGGGGTAAGACTGAGAAAAACTGGATAAATTGTGTATACTGCACTGAAACAGATGAGGGACTGGATAATTTAAAAGCGATGTATGATAGGGTATTATGGTTGTCACAAGAGTCCACAATTAAGGTTGCATAGTGGAATGTACTTGGAGTGGTGGGAGGGGTGCAGGGGATTGTGTACCAGGAAGGGAGTCTTTCTTTTACTTTTGAAAGAGAGGAGCGAACTGGGGGGGCGGGGGGAGAGGGCTGGGCGGGTAGAGAAGTGCGGCAATGAATGAATGGAAATCCAAATTCTCTGTAAATGTTCATTAGAATTATTTAAAAAAATTAAAAAAAAAAACTTCTCTACAAAAAAACCTTCTGGACCAGATGGCTTCATGGCTGACTTCTACCAAACATTCAGAGAAGATTTATCACCAAGTCTACTTAAAATATTTCAAAAAATAGAAAAAGAAGAAACATCCCCAGATACATTCTATGAAGCAAGCATAATTCTAATAATACCAAAAGCAGGCAAAGATATTACCAAAAATTAAACTACAAATCAGTATCTTTCATGAACATACATGCAAAAATCCTTAAAAAAAAATCCTAGCCAATAGAATCCAAAAGCACATAAAACAAAACAAAACAAAACAAACCACCATGACCAAGTGGGATTCATAACAAGTATGCAAGGATGATTCAACATAAGAAAAACCAAAGTAATTCATTACATTAACAAAGCAAATAAGAACCATATGATCCTACCAACTGATGCAGAAAAGGCATTTGGCAAAATCCAACATCCCTTCCTAATTAAGACACTGACCAAAATTGGAATAGAAGGGAATTTCCTCAGATAATGAAAAGTATATATGTAAAACCAGTGTCATTCTCAGTGGAAAAAGATGAAAACAATTTTCTTTGCAGACAAGGATGCCCACTGTCACCATATCTATTCAATATTGTATTGGAAATACTTGATAGGACAATATGACAAGAGAAGGAAATAAAAGACATCTAGCTCAGTAAAGATATGGTGAAACTATCACTATATGGACTTGATATGGTAGTGTACACAGAAAACCCCAAGGACTCAACAAAATATTGTCAGAGTTAGTGCACCTATTTCATAGGGTGACAGGATATATGATCAATATCCAAAAATCAGGGGGATTCCTCTACAGTAACAAAAAGAACTCAGAGAAGGAAATCAAGAAAGCAATATGATTTACAATAGCCAACCACAATTTAAAATACCTTGGAGTGAACCTAAGTAGAGACTCAAAAGACCTGTACAAAGAAAACTACAGAACATTTCTGCAAGATAGTAAAAAAAAGAACTAAATAAGAGGGAAATGTGCCCTGTCATGGACAGGAAGACTCAACATTGTGAAAATTACAATCTTACCAAAAGCAATCTACATGTTCAATGCAATTTCAATACAGATACCAAAGATATTTCAAAGAGATCGAAAGGGAAATTGTACATTTATTTGGAGACGAGAGAGATCCTGAATAAGCAAAACACTTTTAAAAAAACAAAAATTAAGTGGGAGGCATAGCATTCCCTGACCTCAAAACTTTTTTTTCCTATAATTATATTTTATTAATTTTCATAAACACTTACAGAGATTTTGGGTTTCCATTCATTCATTGTTGCACTATTCTCTCTACCCTCCTCCCAGTTTGTTCTTGTCCAAATGCCACAGTGCTTGTCAAAG
>NW_006399824.1:1735806-1758511 GCF_000299155.1 Elephantulus edwardii | reverse complement strand
CATACTGCTTTCCACAGGGGTTGCACCATTTTACACTCCCACCAACAGTGAATCAGGGTTCCAGTTTCTCCATAACCTCGCCAGCATTTGTCTGACCTCAAAACTTTTATACAGCAGTAGTAATCAAAATAGTATGGCACTAGTAACATCACAGGCACATAGACTAATGAAACAGAATTGAGAATGCACAAATGGACCCAGATATCTACGGTCAACTGATATTCGACAAGGAAATGGCAACCACTTCAACAAATGGTACTGGGGAAACTTGACAGCTAACTGTGGAAAGCTGAAACAGGTTCCACATCTCATACCATCCACAAGTATCAACTCAAGGTGGATCAGAAACCTGGGAATAAAGCCCCAAACCATAAAGTTCATCAGAGACAAACCAGTATCAAACTTAGACGGCCTAGTCTATGGTATAAAGAGACTGGCAAATATAGCCAGAAATGCAAAATCTGGCGAGGATAAAATTGATGAATGAGACCTTCTAAAGATTAAATCTCTGCGCTCATAAAAACCTTTTTTCAACAAAGTGAAAAGAAAACCTACTGAATGGAAACAAATATTTGGCAATAACATCTCAGACAAGAGTCTCATAACAAAAGTTTACAGAATACTCCTGGACTTCCAGAAGAAAAAGACTGATAACCCAATTACAAAATGGGTAAAAGACATGCAAAGACTTAACAGAGGAAGGCATTCAGGTGGCCAACAAACACATGAGGAAAAGCTCAAAACACAGGCAATAAGAGATGCAAATAAAAACCAAAATGAGATACCATCTCACTCCAGTAGCAGTGGCAAAGTTTAGCAGGGCAGCAACCAATAAATATTGGAAAGGATTTGGAGAGGTGGGAACTCTCATAGACTGTTGGTGGGATTATAAAATGGTACGACCACTCTAGAAGACAGTTTGGCTTTTCATCAAAAAGTTAAACATAGAAACTTGTCTATTCATCTACTAGGCATATACCCTAAGGAAATTAGAAGTGAGACATAAACAGAGATCTGTACACCAATGTTCATAGCAGCATTATTCACAATCACAAGATCATGGAAACAGTTCAAATATCCAACTACAACTGAATGGATTGAGAAATTGCGGTGCATTCATGCAATAGAATACTAAGCAGCAGTCAGCAATGACTTAGAAAAAATACTACATAAATTGGGAGAGACTGGTGAGCATTATGCTGAGTGAACTAACTCAGTCTCTTAAAGAGAAATGCTGCTTAAGGCCATTATTATAAAACAGAAGAATAACTAGTAAAATACACATGGGAACCCAAGGGAGGAAGGGGTGGGAGCAGAGAGGTGAGGATGGTTAGGGGTAAAACCACAGTGTTGCACAGGTTGGTGGGTGGAGGGAGGGAGTAAAGGAAATGGGAAGGACCCAGTGGGGACCTAAAAAGATTGGGTACTGATAGATGAGGTACAATGGTGACAATTTTATAAAATATAATACATGGGAACAACTGAATGAAACAGAAAATGAATGAAGAATAGTGTGAAACAATGTATACAAACTTGTGAGCAAACCAACATAAAATTTTTAAAAATAAAAAAGAAAAAAAATTGTATTTAAAAATCAAATACACCCTTTCTATGAAGATGGCATTGAAAGTGAAGAAGAAAGCCCCTGTCCCTCCCAAAGTTGAAGCCAAAGCAAAGGCATTAAAGGCCAAGAAGGTATCCTGAAGGGCATCCACAGGCAAGACCCCGAAGGCACCCCAAATAGCCTCAGAAGAGCGCCCCAGAAGAAACAACATTGACCACTATGCCATCAACCTGTTTGTTTCCCCTGACCACTGAATCAGCCATGAAGAAGACTGAAGATAAGAACACACTTGTGGAAGTAGCTAAGAGAATACGCCATCCCCTTTTCCTTATGAATCAGGGTGAAGCCTCTCTCAAGGAGGAGTGATAAGGAATGGCAAAGGACACACTGACAAAGGAGAGTAATCAGAACTGGCTTTGACAAGCACTGTGGCAACTGGACAATTAAAACAGACTTTCAAGGGTGGGGGAAGAAGAACGAACTGGGGAGGAGGGTAGAGAAAATAGTGCAACAATGATTGAATGAAAACCTCAAATCTCTGTAAATGTTCATTAAAATTAATAAAATTTAATTTTAAAAAAACACAAACAACAACAACAAAAAGAACACACTTGTGTTCATTGTGGATATCAAAGCCAAGAAGCACCAAATCAAACAATCCATAAAGAAGCTAAGGCTTCTTTTTTTTTTATGTGATGGAGAGAAGAAGGCCTATGTTCAACTTGTTTCTGACTATGATGCTTTGAATGTTGCCAACAAAATTGGGATCATTTGAAGTGAGTCCAGCTGGTTAATTCTAAATACAAATTTTTCTCACCAAAAAAATTAAAAGAAAAACACTAAGCAACATAGGAATATAGGACAATTTCCTCAATATAGTGTAAAGTATATAAACAAAACCAAATGTCAACATCATTCTCAATAGAATATAAAGATATCATTCCCTTTGTGAACAAGAACCAAGTAAGAATTTTCATTATCTCCACTCCTATTCAATATTGTATTAGAAGTTCTAGCTAGGTCAGTAAGGTAAGAGAAGGAAATCAGAGGTATCCAAATTGGCAAAGAAATGGTGAAACTATCACTGTATGCAGGCAATATGATAGTGAACACAGAGAACCCAAATATACAACAAAAACAACAAAATTGTTAGACTTTGTTGTAGACCTAGTTAGAGCAATTTAATAGAGTAACAGGATATAAAGTAAACTTAAAAATCAGTTTAATTTTTCTATAGCAACAAAGAAAGTACAGAAAAGGAAACTAAAAAAGCAATACCATTTATAAATAGCCCACAGCAAGATTAGATACTTAGAAATAAACCTAGAGAAGCAACAATGACATTTTGTTATATACAAAGTCAAAACCTACCTATTGCTGGCTGACCTTCCAGCAGGTTTTCAGAAGCAATAGTTAACTGCTCATCTTTCTCCCCTGGAGCTGCCAGTGGATTCAAACTGCATTCCTTTGGGTTGGCAGTGCAGCTCCTTAACATTATGTCAGAAGAATAATTTATGCCTTAGAGATATGGTGCTGGAGTAAAGTATTGTGCGTACACCATGCAGTGCCAATAGAACAAACAAGTCTGTCCTACAGAAGGTGAGGGCAGGTTCACCATTGAAAGAAAGGCAAGCAGCAAGGGCATGGGTGGGAGGAAATCACAGGGTCTCACTATTTGGTGGGTGATAGTAGGGGGGTAAAAGAAATGGGAAGGAGCTGGCAGGGACCTAAAAAGATGGTAATGGTGGGCATAATCCAGTGGTGATTAATTTTATCATACACAATGTATTTGGGGGGGAATAACATTTTTTAAAAACACAATGTAAAATAAACACTATGTGCATGGATGAAACAAGGTATATGAATAATTGTATGTATACTAATAAAAATATGAAAGTTGAAAGAAAAAAAAGACTGGTGCTTTTTTTTTTAATATGGAACAAACTGTTTGGTTTCTGAGGAAGAGTGAAGTTGATGCCCATTAAAACCTACTTCCAGGATTTGAAGTTTGAAGGATCTGGTATGTTCATGGGTAGGAATCATGTAGATCCACTGGAGTGGAAGTAGAAAGCACACACCAGTGAAGAAATAGGCCAAGCTTGGCTAAGTTCCTTCAGCACTGTCCACCTACCATGCACACATTTAAGGATAAGTGAAAGGGGCTGCTGGCTTGAGAAGGAGTAAGTCATAAGGACCCCAGGCTTATTGACTTGGCCCCATGTGGGGGCTAAGGCTGAGTGAAGGGATCCGCCTGTCTGGAACACAGGGAGAAGTGTGGACTTCTGAACTGGCATTTGATGCCCATTTGGACCTAGACACAGATGGCTGGGGATAAGTTCACCAGAACCCAACCAGATGAAGAGAAGATGAGCCATGTCGTAAACTAGTGTTGATTGTTACAATCTGATAGCTTGCTCTGAACTTCATTTTGCTTGTAGAAGCAGATACTTATGGTTTCCAAACTGAACAGAAAATTCTTCAACAGAGGGGGCATGCTTGTTCCCTCAGGGTACTGGTTTGACAGGGATGAGCAAGTCAGAAATTGACTGAAGTGAAGATGGGAAGACATGAGGCATGAAATACCTGGCTTACATGCTTTCATGAATGTAGTCATTAGTAAGATGTTTTTAAAGGAAAAGGGGTTTTTTTAAGCCTTTGTATTGCCAACAAAACACAAGTAGATGGAGAGGGGCAGAGAGGGAAGAAGAGAGGCGGAAGAAGAAATCACTAGGACAGCAGAAATTAGTGAGGGGATGGAGAGGTGCCATGGGAATTTGAAGCAGGGGTAAAAGTGACAGGTCGATAGTAATTATGTAAAACAATGTACAGAAATGACTGTAGAAGAGTACATGAATGAAACAGTATATGAACGTTTGTATAAAAATAAATGATGGTCTAAAGAAAAAAACGATACAATAGTTCAATTACTGACTGCATTATGAAAGTGGCAACTTGAGTATGCAGAGAGCTCTGAGTTTGAACAGACTTGATTCTGGTCCAGTTGACATTTTGAACTTTTACAAAGAGTTTCTGATCAGTTCAGCAACTGCAACAGTATCCACATCTGCAGCTTGCTGATGACAGGAGAGGTTCCATCTCTCCCTTATTCTTTCCAACTTCCCATGGATCAGGTCCTTTCCCCTAGACCACTCAGCGTGTAGCCAGGAGGTTCCCCTGGACCCTACACCAGCTTCATCTGAGCCTAGTCTTGCAATATTCTGTATCTGGCACCAGAAGTCAAGATTGCTCATCTTTCTCTTACAAAACAACTGGTGGATTAAAAGTGCATGTCTTTGGGTTGGCAGTACAACTCCTTACTATTAAGAAGGATCAGCATATATACAACAACCAGAAACTGAAGCACAACTCCACATTCAGAGACCCACTCTCCACCTTCAAGCAACACTTGATTAATGTTGTTCCTAGAAATGAGAGTGGTACCTAGCCTGCAAGTAGCACACTACACTCATGCACTTGCTGAAAACTCACATGCCATCCTTGGGCATCTCTGGATTAGCAGTGACTGTCCTGGCAGGATGCCCCTGGAGTTCAGTGTCAGGTGGAGGTAGTTTTCCTAGGGCTGATGGTGGTGCACCTCTGAACTTCCACATTACCACCTTGTCTGGAAACCATATAGAGATCACTAGATCACACTGTCCTATGTGCTCTTCAAGTTGGCAGAGTGGACTGTCTGAAGAACCTTTGCACCAGAATAAATGTCATTCCAGGCTGGAAGCACCATCCTTCAATACCTCTAGGCCAGTAGAGGTAGGTATGCCATAGCACCACATCTTGGACCCTCCCCAGTACCCTCAGCCGCCTCTTCAAGCAGAAGTGCTGCCTTGTCTGGGCACCCAAGCCCTGAACTGGATCTACAGAAGTACCATCCCAGACACCATGCCTTCACCTGTCACAGAAGTGCAAAGAGCACCTATCAGGGATCCAGTTGGCCCCCATCTTCCTAGAAGGCCCCTCATTCCTTTTTCCCCCCCTCTTGTTTTTCCTTTTCTATCCCATATTGGGAAGGAGGGATGGCATCCACTTCCATAATAGCTTGCCTCCGGAAACCCTATGAACCCGGAGAGAGGATGAAAGGCACCCAAACATCGAGGACTCTCCTTCATAGGGTCGCTATGAGTTGCCTGCGACTCGACGACACTTAACAACAACATCCCATATTGGGGTTTTTGTCTTCCTTTCATTTTCTCCTGGTCTTTCCTTTTGTCTAATTAGTCCCTTGTCTGTCTTTCTATTCTCAGACAACATTGTTGGATTGACAGTGACTGCAGCAAATGGCTTGAATATGTCAGAGATTGTGAGGAGAGTGCAGGGAAGGGCAGGGTTCAGATCTGTTGTTCATAGGGCCGCAATAGGTCGTGTTTGACTCAATGGCACCTAACAACAACATTTTCTGACAACAAAAAGAAAGAAAAACCACCTTTCTTTTGAGTTTTGGGTTTTTTTTTACTATCTACTCTTCGTTTTGTTTTTAAGTTTTCTTCTTCTTTTTGGTCCTACCTGGCAACAGAAAGTGTACACACATACCCCTCCAGCTTCATCCACTAGGCAAGAATAAAGATTAGCTCTTGCTCCACCTGGTCAACAACAAACTGCAATCAGAAGCAGCCCAATGCCTTCAGTTACTCTACACAAACTGTGAACAGGGACTAGCACACACACCTCCATCCTCTATCACATTCACCACAACAGAGAAGGTAAATGGGAAGAACTGCTGAACTATCTAGCTGGATAGCACATGTACATTGTTCAATAAGATTTCACAAAATACAAGGACACCACCAATACAATTTTTAGAGACAACAGATCTCACACACACACACACACACACACACAACATGCACAGAAGAAATCATTACAAGTTTACTGCAAGAAAAGTTCCAAAATACTATGAAAAATTGTGAACATATTAATTTGAGAGGCTGAGGGAATTTCCGTCATAAAAAAATCCAAAAGAAACACACCAACATATGTTTTAACTAAACTTTTCAAAATCAAAGACAAACTGAAAACTCTTCAGGAAAAAAACTACCACCAGTTTCCTACAAAATGAAACATGTAAAACTAAGCTCTGATTTCTCAACAGTAACATTGTAGGGAAGAGGGAAATGAAACGGCATGCCTAGAACTCTGAAAAAAGAATTCTCATACAAGAAACATACCCTGTTAAATTTTTCTTCAAGTACAAGGATGATATTAGGACATTTCCAGACAAATTAAAGGAGTTTGTGAAAACTAAACAAACCTTATAACAATAAAAGGAGTTCAGTTAGAACCAATAAAGATGAACAGACAAGTTGAGATTAATATACAGAGCATCTTTCAGAAACCAACTCAAATTTGTTGTTGTTATTGTTATGTGCCATCATGTCGCCTGAAACCCTATGTACAGCAGCTCTGAAGTCTGCCTTGTGACAGTCTCACTAATTCTGACACACCAAACCCCATTGCCCCAGTCACCGTATCAATCCATCTCATCCAGGGTCTTCCTCTTCTGTGCTGTCCCTCCACCTTTCCAAGCATGATGTCATTCTCCAAGGACCACTCTCTCCTGGCCATGTGCCCAAAGCTTCAAAATCCTAGCCTCCTAGGAGAGACTAGGTTTCACCCTCTTCAAGACACACTGATTTGTTTTCTTGGCAGACCATGGTATGTTCAAGACTTCTCCAGCACCACAGCTTGAAGGCATTGATTCTTCTTCTGTCATCCTTAGTCACTGTCCTACTCTCTGAAGCATAACAAGTAATTGAGAAGAACAGGGCCTGGATTAGGTGCACCTTAGTCTCTAGACTGAAATACTTGCTTTTCAGCACTCTGGAGAGGTCCCTGACAGCAGATTTTCTCAATGCAGTTCATCTTTTTATTTCCTGATTGTTGGTGTTAAGAGTGTAGATTGTGGAGCCAAGCAAGCTGTAATTGATAAGAACCTTAATCTCTTCTGCTTCTATCATTATGCTGCCAATTGGCCCAGTGGTGAGAGATCTTTGTCTTCTTGATGTTGAGCTTCAATCTATATTGAAGACTACAGTCCTTTATCTTCTGCAGCAAGCACTTCAAGTCGTCTTCAGCTTCAGCAAGCAAGGTTGTATCATCTGCATAACAGGTTGTTGATGGGTTTACCTCCAATCTTGATGCTACATTCCTCCTCATAAAGCCCTGCTTCCTGAGTGATCTGTTCTGCATATAGATTGAAAAGGTTGGTATGATAATGGATGATATTCTTAATAATTCTCCCACAGCTCATCTGGTCTTTGCTTATTGATGTTAAAGCCCTGAAACTTGTTCCTGAGACAGTTTTGAAATTCAAGTGGAATAGATTCAAGGTCAAATTTTGGTTCCTGTGGATTTGATTTCATTTTCTTCAAATTTAGCTTGAATTTACATATGAATAGTTGGTGGTCTGTCCAACAATCAGCACCTGACCTACTTTTCACAGCTGATATTGAGCTCTCCAGCAATTCTTTTCACAGACAGAATTGATTTGATTCCTATGCATACTATTAGGTGAAATCCATGTGAATAGCCTGTGTTTGTGTTTCTTTTCAAAGGCCTGTTATTTTCAAGTAGATGACCCAATCCCATTTCCTAGTCTGTCTTAATTTAGGAGCTCTACTACCACCTATCCATGAGTGACCCTTTAGGCACTTCAAACACTGGTGGCATAGCTTCCAACATCACAACCCTCAAGTTACACAAGGACAGTAGATTGACAGGCAAGTGCTGTATTAAGAGCAAACAACAAGCAAGCATATACACATCTACCTAGATATCAATTAGCTGCATGCAACTCAATCCCCAATATAACAAGATGAAAGGTAAGTGTTGTACTTCTAACAGCACACTGAAAAGATGATCAAGCATACCAATAACGTGGCACAAGACACTCTTTTCAAGGATTCATCCACTTTTCAAAGATTCACACTGTCAATGACTTCATCTTACTTAGAACCACTAATAACACCCTTGGTTCCAGCAGTCAGGAAATCAGGAGACACATTGTATTGGGAAGATCTGCTGTCAGGAACCTCTCCAAAATACTGAAGAGCAAGGATGTCAGTTTGAAGGTTAAGAAGCCCTTGATGTGGGCCGTGGTCTTTTCAATATTTTGCTAGTGGAAATCTCTAGTGACTCTCATCTGAGAGCTGAACAATGAGTAAGGATTACAGAAGAAGAATTGATACCTTTGAGCTGTGTTGGAGAAGAGTACTGAATATCCCATGGTTTTCTCAAAAATGAACAGTTATGTCACGGGAGAAGTTCAACTAGAGTGCTCCTTGGAGTCAAAAATGGCAAAGCTTTGCTTCTCAAACTTTGAGCCTGTTGCTTTAAGAGGATACTCCTTGGAGAAGGACATCATGCAGGGAAAGGTGGTACAAGAAAGAGGAAGACCTCCAACATGATGGATTGACAGTGACAGCAGCAACAGGCTCAAGTGTGACAGAGGGAAGGATGACACAGGATAGGACAGGGTTCAGGGTCACTATGAGTTGTATTCAACTTGATGGAACCTGACAACAACCCAATAACATTTGTGAATAAAGGCAATTTTAACTCTTAAAAAAAATTTAAAGACACACTTGATAGAAGAATATTCAACATGAGAATAGAGGCTGGGTAAGGAGGTAGAGATATAATCCTCTATGGACTTGTAAAAATAGGACATTTTTAACTACTGTAATCCTAAAAGAACATTTTAAAAATTGAACTTTTAGAAATAGAAACAAGTATGTCTTTATATTTAGCACATACGGTGACATGATACTATTACCAGAATTATTTTCCCTACTTATTAAAGTCTTAGGAATATCCACAAACTTGTAAAATATTAGATCATAGCTGAATTAACACAGAAGTCTCTCCATTGAGGGGTGACAAGCAAGGAGGCCCGTGGGGTTCTGGCTGTCCTCTGTCCCACAGTAGAAGTCTCTGAGATTGGTTTCCTAGACTGGAGAGTCCCATCTCTTCATTCAAATAGTATGTAGTTTCAGTTTTTATAGTTATACAAAGCCAGTATCCGGTTATGTCTTGCACATAAAACTGTATATTCAGGATCTTCTACACTTCTGCTTTTCTGAAGCTGATGGGAGACTTGCCTAGGAGTTAGTGATATCCCAGAGGCACTGAGATTTGAAGCCCATGAGTCTTGAGATAACCTCTAGAGCCAACACAGTACACTTAAATGCCTCGTACATAGTTTTGCCTGCTTGCTAGCTGTCTGAGAGGGCTGAGTGCTCTGGAGTTCCTCCTCTGCCAATTCATTAAGATCCTCAAAGGCAGAGAAGTTCTTCACCTATAGTATGCCATAATGCTGAGCCATCATTGGTCTAATAAATTAGCAGCTTCAACTGTCATCTACATTAGAGCAAATCACACTCCTATAGAATTCACACTGAGATTCTTTAAGTATAAAAGAGACAGCCACAGAAGATATTTCTGGGCTCATTAAGTTCCCATCACGATAGTCCCTTGTGACATTGTAAAGAATGTCTATAGACTTTTACTCATACTTCTAACCATAAAAACTACAGTAAAGATGAGCAGTGAGCAATTGTGGATACCATTGCTCCAGATTTTTTAAAAACTGATTTCATAAAATGTAGGCCTTATCATGCTAAGAAAGATGGACATTCAACAAAAGAAGGGAAGACCTCAACAAGATGGATTTGACACAGTGACTGTAGCAATGGGCTCAAGAATGTCAGAGAAGAGGATGGTGCAGGATAGGACAGGCTTCAGGTCTGTTGTTCATAGGGTCACTATGAGTGACTCAGTGGCACCTAACAACAACATGACGACCAAAGTAAGGGAAGACAGCGTAGAGAATATGAAAACTAGACCAAGAAGGGTTTCCGTTAAATAGAGCTTAGTAGAAAGAAGGGCAGATGCTTTGGGACATCAACTTGCAGGGCTTGGGATGGGGCAGTGTAGGAACCAAGCAACATAAAAACTATGCCAAATATCATGTAATGGTACTGGGGTTACTTAGAGTTGGTAAAGAGATGAGCAGTTCCCAAATGGTCCAAGCCAAGAAAAGATATTCCCAGAAGTGGCAGAGAGACTTGAACACTGGGATGCCAGCAGGGATGAGAGTTGTTTGGGGATCAGAGCTTTTAGAAGAGCAATGAGATGCCACCATTGTAACACCAAGGCAAATCCACAGAAGTCTTTAGGAGAAAGAAGGGGAAATTGGCGACCTGGAGGCAGAGGAGACTTAAGGCTATGTGATTTTTTTACGTTTTACAGCTTTTTACCATAAGCCACATGTTCAGCCTCAAACCGACACATAAATCCTTATCTGCTCTTACTAACAAGACTTTAATAAACAAGTCAGGCTAAAAACTTTTACTCAGACTACAATACATTCATTCTGAAAAAAAAATAAGAATCACTGTTTATTTGGTCTAGAGAGAGACTAGAATATGCACACCAAAGACTGCTGATGTCAGATAGTAGGAAACCCCTAATGTGGATCTCATGCTCAAGTATCTTGTTCGTTCCTGCCTAGCTCCCCCAACTCCAGATTATAGTCAGCTCTAGGTGGACTGTTCAGCTGTTCAATCCCAATAGCCTGTTAGTCTGAGGGAGGCTCATGATTGCTTTAAAGTATACCCATTTAATCACAATTATTAAGAGAGAAAATATACATGAGTCTACAAGAGAATCCCACCTATTTATGAGGACTAGTGAGCACTAGGCTTTTAGCATGGGGATCAGAGGTCATCAAGGGACATCACATTGGGCATTAGTCCCTGTCTTAGTCCAGAACCATTCTCAGTGAAGCCTCTAGATCACATAACTGGTTGTAAACACTCAAAAGACAATGCTAATAAAGCCAGGTACCCATGACCCATTCTTTATTTATGGTGAAATACATGCTGAGCTTACCAAAACCCTATGTCCAGTGATCAAGAGCTGTCAGATCAGAAGCCAAAACCTCACTGGAAAGAGCTCAGACTCTTGGGTACAGCAAGGATACTATAAAATGCCATCATTGCACTGACAGCTACCGCTATATTTCTGCTTTCTAGTTGACAGAAAACTGGCTCAAGAACAGGAATAAAGTACTGAAAAATAAGCTTCAGCAGAGAGGAAGACAAGGAGCTATGGGGGTGGGGAGGGATAGGAAAAAAGGTCAAACTACCAGAAATCTCAGCTCTAGCCTATGGGAAATTTTTAGGTCCATGAGGAAGTAAAAAGGCATTCAAGGAGTTGGATTATATGAAGAACATGGAATCAGGATTGGAGCAAGACTCATTAACCTCTGATATGCAGATGACAATCTTACTTGCCAGAAATACAAACTTAATCTTTAATAAATGCCTGGTAACTACAACCTTTGGTATGGATTACATCTCAACATAAAACAGAAATCTTCACAACTGGGCCAATAAACAAGATCATGATGAAGATTTAATTGGCCAAGGATTCATTTTACTTGCATCCATAATCAAAGCCATAAGCATAAAAAATAGTCAAAAAAGCAAACTATATATTGCATTTGAAAAAATCTGCTGTAAAAAACATCTTTCAAATCTTAAGGAAGCAAAGCTGTCACATTGAGGACTAAGGTGTTCTTGATCCAAGCCTTGGTATTTTCAGTTACCTCGTTTGCATGTGAAAACTGGACAATTAATAAGAAAGACCAAAGAACAACTGATACATTTGAATTACAGCACTGGTAAAGAGTGTCAATTATCCTAGAAACTACAAATCAATCCGTCTTGGAAGACTGCAGAATGCTTCTCACAAGTGAGGATGGCGAAATTTTGTCAAATATTTTGGACATTATGTGGAATATGCAAAGACCTGATCTCAAAAGAACACTCAATTTCTCAACCCCAGGGAATTGAAGCAAAAATTCAAGAATTGAAGTAAAAATACAAGTATCAATACTGAATAATTCTATAGGAGTAATTATGAATGATGCAAGAAGCCTCATAAGATGGAAGGAAGGAAGGAGGGGAGGGGGAGCAGAGGGGTGAGGATTTGCAGGGTGGGAATGGGGCAGGGTGGGGTGAATCTTAGGGTTGTAGAATTTGATAGGTGGAGGGAGGGACGGATAAAGGAAATGGAAAAGATCTGGTGTGAAGAACAATGTATATGAACTTTGTAAATAAACCAGTATAATAATTTTATTTTAAGAGATTACAGAGAGAAATTAAAACAAAATGGCACAAACTATCTTTTATCCATTTCCTTAATCCTTATTTTTTTACTTCAAGATAAAATAATTTATTTTAAATATCTCCTCCAAAATGGATATACTAAGAACATGTAAACTCTATGAGTCTCCTTACTCTAGGTACAGGAAAAAAGTTTTAATTAGTGTTTGTGGAGGTTTGGCATACTGCATAGATTAGATTCTAGGCAGCATTGGACCAAGTTAAATGTTCACTACAGATGCTTGACACAAAGATAGCAAAATATGAGATGATGAAAGGGCTTTCAAAGGGGATTCTTTGTAATCTCTACTCCTGGAGCGATGTGGGTATGTTCTCTGCAGCTCAGATGCAGGCTAAGGTTACCAGATGTTCACATATTTGTAAATTTTTTTTTTCTCTTTTAAAATATTTGTAAATTTTTATGTCACTGTATGAAAGTTGAATAAATTGTAAAGAAATTTCAAAGCAAACATTTGTTTGTCTATAATGAAGGTCTGTAAATCTGAACAATAAAATAAAATTCATAAAAGTGTAAAAAAAAAAAAGAGGGAAGGTATACAGTTAGCAAACCAAGATGGTTTGGTCAACAGAAAACCATTTTAAGTAGGATATACTCGGGGTGGGGGTGGGGGGTGGGGGGGGATTGTATACCAATGAAGGAATTTTTCTTTTACTTTTCAAAGAGCAAACTGGGGGTGGGGGTGGGGTGAGCGGGGAGAAAAGTGCAACAATGGTTGAATGGAAATCCAAAATCTCTGTAAATGTTCGTTGAAATTAATTTTAAAAAAAATTCAGTCTACAATTTAGAATTCTCTGTATTAAAATAAGCAACTAGCTCCTAGGGTTGGATCCTCAAGGCTGCACTGTTTTGTAGTAAATAAAGATGGCCAGGAAGGGGGGGGGGAAGAAGTAGGATATGATTAAGAACTAATAGTACTGAAGGAAGAAGTCCAAGCATCCCTGAAGGCACTTGTGTGGGAGGGAATAGATAAGGTCTCAGGAATGGTGGAATGCCAGTCAAAGTGTTTGATCAGACAGCCCTGGATGTGCTCACTAGTTTATGCCCAGAATCTCTACACAGGATACAGGGTCTTCAATTCCATCCAACCTAGCAAAACCTAGCCTCCATCCATTTCAATCTCTTCTAAATAGAAAAAGATGACTATAGAATAACTCACTCTCCAAACCCAGAGACAATAATTTTGCTCATTTAACAAATGCTAGCGAGGTTGCAGAGAAACTGGAATCCTTATTCACTGTTGGTGGGAGTATAAAATGGTGCAACCACTATGGAAAGCTATATGGCGTTTTCTCAAAAAGTTGCAAATAGAAATACTATTTGACCCAGCAATTCCTCTACTGGGAATATACCCTAAAAAAACCCATAACTTCACCCAGGCAGATATATGCACACCCAGTTTATCGTGGCTTTATTCACAATAACAAAGAGTTGGAAACAACCTAAGTGCCCATCAACAAACGAAAGGATAGAGAAGCTCTGGTATATTCACATAGTGGAATACTACGCTGCATTGAAAAACAAGGAACTCATGAAATATTCAAAATGGGTAACCCTGGAGGATATTATGCTGAGTGAAATATCTCAGTCACAAAAGGACAAATACTGCATAGTGCCACTGTTGTGCAACGGGACTGACATCAGGGTTGGGGTGAGACTGAGAAAAACTGGATAAATTATGTATACTGCCTTGAAATAGATAAGGGAGAGAACAGTTTAAAAGCAATATTATGATTGAGTATTATGAATGAAGGTTGCATAGTGGAGTGTACTCGGGGGGAAGAGGGGATTGTATACCAATGAATGAATTTTTCATTTACTTTTCAAAGAGAAGAGCAAACTAGAGGGGAGGGATGGGCAGGGAGAAAAATGCAACAATGATTGAATGGAAATCCAAAATCTCTATAAACATTCATTAAGATTAATAAAATAAAATTTTAAAAATGCTAGAGCTGAACTTCATTCAGTAGGTAGAAGTGCATGACAGGAGCAAGCATCTCAGGTCTGTGAAGCACTGGAATGTAATAAACAGAAGCACTACATCAAAATGTGGTTGGCATCTTACCTGAGTGAGGCAGAGCAGTCTTCAAGAACTGCTGGGCCTCTCAATTCAGGGTATATTATAGGTATCAGGAGAGAAAAATCTGTTCTTACACCATCATCTCACAGTTACTCTAGGAGTAACTCAATCAGATATAGTTCCTCAGATAGCAAAGACTCATAATCTTGTTAATGCTTGATAATCAAGATGCTGCTATTATGTACAATGAGTTGTCACTGACTCATAGCTGACTGTCAAGTGAGTTCAGAGGCAGATTGTCCCTCTTTTTCCCATAGAGCAGCTAGTAGATTCAAACCATGTACCTTTCCATTGATAACTCAGTTCCTCATCACTAAACCACCAGAGCTCCCATTTCCAAGAAAGGTGATCCAACAAATTGTGGAAACTATCAAACAATATCATAACTATCACTTGTAAGCAAAATACTGAAGGTCATTAAAAATATGGCTACAACAGTGCATAGATAGGGAACTGAAAAAAGTTCAAGCAGGATTTAGAAGAGGTCGTGGCAAAAGGGATATCATTGCTGGTGTCAGATGAATCCTGGCTCACAGAAAAGAATAATAGAAGAATATCTATTTATGCTTTATTGATTATGCAAAGGCATTTGACTATGTGGATCATAACAAGTTATGGCTAACATTAAGAATGGGAATCCCCCGGCGCTGGCTGAAAATCGCCTGTGACTTCATCCATAGCCACTGGTAAGAGTCAGCGCCCAGATCCATCAGGGGCTTTAAGCTCGTTGCCCACTGCTGTGGTGTGGACAACTGAAACCCAGGCCCCGACAGGCACCTGGGGGGGGGGCGGGGGAACCCAGACTCTACTTCATGCTCTGCTGGAGAAGGAGGGGCAGTCTCCTGTACCAGTCAGATCCAATTTGACGGTACACACACACACACACACTTTTTCTTCTTCTTTTTTTTAAAAAAGACTACTTCAGCCATCGCTGCCCTCTGCCCGGGGTGGGCTGCCCTCGGCTCCCTGTCCGGGGCGAGCCGTCGCGGCCCTTTGCCAGGGGCGGGCTGCCCTCGGCCCTCTGCCCGGGGAGGGCTGCCCTCGCCCCTCTGCGCGGGGCGAGCCATCGTGGCCTTCTGCCTGGGGCGGGCTGCGCTTGGCCCCCGGCTCGGGGCGAACCATCGCGGCCCTCAGGAGCAAGAAGGCAAGCAGCTGTAACCCAAGACCACCAGTAAGGTGATAAAGCGTCCTCCCTTCCCCCCCTTATATCTATGCCCCTGTTCAGCATGAAGAAGCCAGAGAGTCGGCATCCAATTCCCAAATCAATAAGACAGTTGGTTTAATTACTATTGGAAAATGCTTGTCATTCCTCTGTAGCATCTGGTCCCCACTGGACCCTCATCATTTCCTTCACCTGCTCCCCCCACCGACCAAACTGTGCAGCTCTGCAACTGCATCCTGGCCCATCCTCACCCTTCTGCCCCCAACCCTCACCTCCTTGTACCCCCAATATGTTTTTCCCATTAAAAAAAATTTTAAAAAAAGAATGGGAATCCCATTGTAAAATGGCACAAACATTCTGGAAGGCATTTTGGTGCTTTCTCAAACAGCTGAACATAAAAATTCCATATGACCAACTATTCCACTGCTTGGAATATACCCTGAGAAAATAAGAACTGAGGCACAAATGGAGACTTCTTGTACACTAATGTTCATAGTAGTGTTATTCATCATCACAAGAACATGGAAACAGCACAGATGTCCAACCACAATCGAATGAATTGAGAAATTATATTCATACAATGGAATACTACACAGCACACAGGAGCAACAATTTTCTAAATTATTACCCAGCTTGGGCGGAACTGGAGAACATTATGCTTAGTGAACTGACTGATTCCCATCATTTTTGTAGAATGAGTATGAGGATCTAGGAGAGAAGGGCAGGGGAGAAGGTGGAAGCAGAGGGATAAGGATGTGAGGAGAGGGTGGATTAATGATGGGGTTGTACAATTGAGGGGGGGTGAGGGAAATTGGAAGAATTTTTTAAAAATCTTATCTTGAATAAAAAAAATAAATGGGAATCCCAGAGCACTTAATTGTGCTCATGCAAAACCTATAGACCACAAGGCTGTTGGGCAAACAAAGTAAGGGAACAATACATGGTGTAAAATTAAGAAGGATATGCGTTAGGGTTGTTTTCTCTCTCCATACCTATTTTATCTGTATTCTGAGCAAATTTTTTGAGAAGCTGAAAAAGAATGTGGTATCAAGATCTGAGGAAGACTCATCAAGAACCTGCGTTATAGAGATAGCACAACTTTGCTTGCTGAAAGTGAGGACTTGAAGCACTTGTGTGGCAGAAGATCAAAGAATACACACTTTAAAATGGATTTCATCTCAATGTCAAGAAAAAGATTCTTACCACTGGATTAATAGGCAACATCATGCTAGATGGAGAAAAGATTGAAACTGTCAATAATTTCATCTTATTTGAGTCCATAATCAACACCCTTGCTACCAGCAGTCAGGAAATCAAGAGAAGTGTTGTACTGGGAAAGTCTGCAATTAGGGACCTCTCCAAATTATTGTGTAAGGATGGCTGTTTGAGGACTGAATTGTGTCTGGTTCATGCCATGGTCATTCTGATCACTTTCTATGCATCTGAGCAATATGTAAGATTGACAGAAGAAATGATGTCTTTGACTATGATGTTGGAGAAGGGTACTAAACATCTCATGGACGGCCAAAGAAACAAGTATATCATGGAGAAAATGCAGCCAGAGTGCTCCTTGGAGGCAGAAATAGTGAAGCTTCACCTCACATACTTTGGTCATGTTGCTAGGAAGGGCTATTCCTTGGAGAGGGACATAATGTTTGGAAAGACAGAGGGTTGACAAAGGAAAGGAAGACCTTCAACCAGGTGGATTGACACGATGACTACCACAGTGGCTCTAATGTGTCAAGAAGTGTGAGGATTGCATAGGCTAGAACAGGGTTCAGGTCTGTTCATAGGGTTGCTATAGGTTGTACTCTAACACCAACAGCAATAACTGTTATTGCCATTGGTCAAGATAATATTAACAAGGGGATTCACTGAGGGAAAGGAGGTACCTTATACAGACTTGGAAGATCAAGAACTGCCTCAAAACTGATAATTCAAGTGAAATTTTAGAGATTAGGGACATGAATGGTAACCACATATTACTCTGGATAAGATCATTACTATAATAAAGAAAAATGACAGCAACCAGCTATAAATAATTACACTACACAAGAAAGAATGCTGTTATGTGCTGTTGTGTCACCTGCAATCCATAGTGACCCAACATATAATGTCTCTGAGCCCTGTCCTATGCTGATTTAGTCTCACTGATTCAGACACACCTTGCTCCATTACCCTAGTTACTGTGTCAGTCCATCTCATTCAGGGTCTTCCTCTCCTGTACTGTCCACTCCACCTTTCTGAGCATGATGTTCTTCTCCAAGGATCAGTCTTTCCTGGCCACACAAAAAAATGTGAGATGGAGCTTCAAAATCCTTGTCTCCAAGGAGAAACTTGCTTTCACCTCTCCAAGAGAGACCTGTTGGTTCTCTTGTTGGTCCATGGTCCTTCTCCAGCACCACAACTCAAAGGCATCAATTCTTCTTCTGTCATCCTTAGTCATTATCCAGCTATCTGATGTATAGCAAGTAATTGTGAAGGCCATGACAGAAATAATGCTAGGGAAAGATTTTTGAGACCAGATCCTGAAAATAGAGACATTATGGCTAAAGAAAAGAAATATAGCTTGGGAGACACTGACCAAGGAAGGCAGCAGTGATGAAAATGGTCAAGATGGACACATTTCAGAGGCAACAGATAGGACTCCCAGAGGGACAGAATAAGTCATTCTGGGGCTGGCTAAATCTGTCCCTAAGGAGATCTGTTAGTCTTTTAAATCAAAATTGTAAGAAGTTCTAACATGTACACATGACTCATTTAACCTTATTTTATCAGGAAAAAAAGGGCTTATCCTTTTTATTATTTTAAAAGCAACACATGCAGCAAGCACAGGTGATTGTGGTGAAGCATTTGCTTCCTGTGAAGGCTGGTTCAATCATTTCAAAGTGCGTCAGATAGATAGAATGTTAAATAGCAAACACAAGTCATTAGTAGATCAGAAGTTATAACTAAGGTACTACCTATAATCCCAAATAAGATGGCTCAGAATTCAGATGCAGAGAATGGGGAAGAGACAGTGAGGGTGTAGCCAATGGGACAGCATGGAAAGGGTCCCCAGATGGAGGGAGTGTGCTGAGATAGCAAAGACCTGTCCATAGGGACCAGTCCTCTCAGGAAAGGGCAATATGGATACCTGAAGTACACGCCTACACAAGAACAGGATGACCAGGAGGGAAGGTAAGGGGATTGCTTATGAGAAAAAAGTGACCTTCAGAAAGCAGAACTCCATTGTCCATACAGTCCAGCCTCAAGCAGATATTGCCATGTATAGTGAGTATACGACCCTGTCATGTGACCCTGTGTCCTATGAGTACTACTGAACTTTAACTTGGTCCTAACCAGCGAGTCAGAATATCATAATACACTAGTCAGAGTGCTTTGACAAGTAGAGCCCAGAAAACGGACTTGATCTGTAGTGTTAGCCTAAAGTTGGCTTTGTTAGCCGTTACGTTAGCCCCTTCAGGTATTCACCTACCTTAACTGCAGAAGTGAGATCTTGCAAGCAGGATCATCAAGAGAGCATCTCCACCACGCAGGGACTATGCACGTGTGTGTGTGTGTGAACACCAACACAAAAGCAGCAGCACTACTGTGTTTAAGCATCCAGCCTGGCCCATTGCTTGCCAGTTTCTGGGGGGGGGGGGGCGAATACACAATATGGCCTGTATACCTGCAGTCACATGAGTCATTCCTCTGACGGGTCTGAGTCATTGTAGGACCTTCTAGCAAATCCTTTCACTGACTCCAAAAGAACATAGAGCAATTGGGGAACTGAGCCACAGATGGAGCTGTTAATATCAAACTTTATGGATTTATATAACTGGATGATCATTTATGATTATGTTGACCTGAGCCTTCTGATTAATAGTGTGCTATTAATCTTAATGCCTAGTATAATAAAAACAATTGGTGTCAGGATAATGGAATTTGCTCCAAAGTCCAGGCTCTCTTTAACATGTATCTTTGAGAAAAGGGGATTAAAAAAACCAACAACCTTTGAACTCTGGGTGAATTAAGTAATATCAGTGGGAAAATGCAGCTCTTATGTTGTGGTTACTAAAAGCAAATTTTGTTTATGGGATATGTAGATAGTGGACTGAACTCCTGACAAGCTATTTGGATACAGGAAGAAATATAACAAGGAAAGAATGAAACTTACAATTCGTTTTGTTTGTTTGTTTTATTATCAGTAGTGGCAGCATATTCAAAGCAAAAGAATGTAGGAACTGAGATGGCTGGAATAAAAACTGAAGAATGTTCTACCAAGACAGAGATATGCCCTTTGACCTCAAGCTCCCCAGGGAAAGAAAAAAGCCACGTGGAAGCAACTTCTCTGGCGAAATGCCTCTCTAAACTATGGCCATAAGAAAAGTATTCCAGGAGGCAGATAGCGTCAAGAAATTATTGTAAGCAGGGGATATGGCTTAGAGGAAATATATAAGTTTGTAGATTGGCTAAGATGGGTGATTAGTTTCATTTATCCCTCAAAGGGAAATTGCCCCTCCTTGTATAACAAATGGAATATTCCAGAGGAAGCAGTTGTTCAACATATGCAAGCAATACTGGACTGGCTTTATGGCACTGAGGACATTCATCCAAAGAATATTTCCCTTACAGAGGCCATGACAGAAATGCTAATTACAGGGGCTCCTCCAACATGGCAATCTCAGGTAGCTTTGCTACTGGAGAATAAGCCAACAATTGAAGGACTTGCATCAAGGATACAAGGAACATCAGGATGATTCATAGGCAAGGAAAAGGAGACAGTGGGAAAATGATTTATGTTAGCAATGTGGAGACTTTTAGATGGTTATTCTGGAAGTTGGCTGGCTGGCTGACTGGCTGCGTGGTGGTCGTCTTGATGATAGTTTCGGCTTGATGGCAATCAGGCAAGGGAAGTTTCTGGGATCCTCTTTGCGGTGTGTTATTGTTCTTTCCCCCTCCCCCCAAAAAAGTGAGTAGGCTTTGAGCCTTAGACCAAGGATAAGAGTGGAGTCCTGCTCCAGGGTGTGGATTTAAAATCCAGTAGGGCCCGAAGAATATTCTTTAAAAGACACAGCAATCATCTGTCTATTTGCTGTACTGAACAACTTGGAGTTGCTATGTTGCTGTTGTTGTTGTTATGGCCGTCGAGTCGCCTGTGATTCATAGCGACCCTATGTACAACAGCCCTAAACTCCGCCCTGTCCTGTGCCAATCGCACTGTCTCTGACACTCCCATCCCAATTATCCCAGTCACTGAATCAATCCTCCTCATAGAGGGCCTTCCTCTCCTGCGCTGTCCCTCCACCCTCCCAAGCATGACGTCCCTCTCCAAGGACCGGTCTCTCCTCACAACATGTCCAAATATGATGCTGAACACTAAACCATAGTCGTGTCAAATACGATAATGGTTATCCATTATGTACAATGGTTGGATGAGCTTCCAGATTGATTCATGTTGGAAAGCAGGAGTGTCATCCACTTCCTAAACTAGGTGCCTCTGGACACTCTACAAACTCTCTTATAAATGTGCAGAAATGATGTTAATCAAAGAACAGAGTGTGAATCTTTTGTGCAAAGATTACTCTGAATCATATTCAACTTGACAACACTTGTTGTTGTTACGTGCCATCTAGTCATTTGTGACTCATAGCGACCCTATGTACAACATCCCTAAACTCTGCTCTGTCCTGTGCCAATCGCACCGTCTCCGATACACCCATCCAGTCACTGAATCAATCCACCTCACAGGGGGGCCTCCCCTTCTGTGCTGTCCCTCCACCCTACCAAGCATGATGTCCCTCTCCAAGGACCTGTCCCTCCTTGCAACATGTCCAAAGTATGTTAGATGGAGCCTTAGAATCCTTGCCTCCAAGGAGCAACCCAGTTTGACCCTTTCCAGGATGAATCTGTTTGTTTTCCTAGCAGTCCATGGTATCATCAATACTCTTCTCCAGCACTACAGCTCAAAAGCATCAATTCTCCCTCTATCCTCATTAGTCACTGTCCAACTCTCTGATGCATAACAAGTGATAGCAAAAACCATGACCTGTATCAGATGCACCTTAGTCTCCAAAGAGACACCATTGCTCTTCAGTACATTGGAGAGGTCCCTAACAGCAGACTTTCCCATGGCAATACATCTTCTCATTTCCTGGCTACTGGTGCCGAGAGTGTTGACTATGGAGCCAAGCAAACTAAAGTTGTGAACAATCTCAATCTCTTCACTATCCATCCTGATGCTCCCAATTGGTCCAATGGTGAGAATCTTTGTCTCCTTGACATTGAGCCTCAATCCATATTGGAGGCTGCAGTCCTTGACTCTCTGCAGCAAGCGTTACAGGTCCTCCTCAGTTTCAGCAAGCAGGGTTGTATCATCTGCATATTGCAGATTGTTGATAGATCTTCCACCAATCTTGACCCCACATTTCTTCTCATAAAGCCCAGCCTCCCAGATAATCTGTTCTGCATTCAAGTTGAAAAGGTATGGAGACAGGACACATCCCTGGCATACGCCCTTCCCAATTTTGAACCACGCAGTGTTTCCTTGCTCTGTTCTGATGACTGCTTCTTGGTCCAAGTATAGGTTTCTCATTAGCATGATCAAGTGTTCTGGTATTCCCATTCTTCTCAGAGTCAGCCACAGTTTGTTACGGTCCACACAGTCAAACGCCTTTGCATAGTCAATGAAACACATATATACATTCCTCTGGTA
>NW_006399824.1:1726116-1734761 GCF_000299155.1 Elephantulus edwardii | reverse complement strand
CTAGTTTTCACAGCTGATATTGAGCTTCTCCAGCGGTTCTTTCCACAGATGTAATCAATCTGATTCCTATGCATACCATCAGGTGAAATCCATGTATAAAATGAGGAGACATACTGAATTTGGACTTGTTCCTTCAGAACTGTCTATCTAGCATGATGAATGGATAAATCAAGAAAAGTTGCTGGTTCCTGGAGCAAGGAGTTCTAAGGATCCCTAATGTGTTGACTTGGATCATGTAGGGCAGAGGTTAAGTGAAGGGATCAACCAGTCTGAGACACAGGAAGAAGTATACACTCCTGAGTTTGTGGCTGATGCCTATTTGGACCTAGCCATGGATAGCTGGGGATGCATTGACTGGAAATAAATCAGATGAAGAGAAGAAGTTTCATTCTGAGATGTTTGCTCTGGACTGGACCTTTGTTTATGGACATGGATATTGAATGTTCCAATAGTAATGGAATATTCCTCAGAGAAAATGGGATGCTTGTTTCTCAGAGGACTGGTTTGATAAGACTGAGCAAATTAAAAATACTAAAATGGGGGATTAAGACATAAGGAGTGAAGCAGCTAGTTTACATATTTTACTAAATATAGAAGATAGTAAGGGGAAGGCTGATCCTCTAGATAATGAAAAATATGCCTAGAAAAACTAGGGGGTAGGCTGTAGTGTTAGCCTAAAATTGGCTTTTTAGCCATTACCTTGATGTGGAGCTTCAACACATATTGAGGACTGTAGCCCTTGACCTTCTGCAGCAAATGTCCGAGTTCCTCCACAGTTTTGGCAGGCAAGGTTGTCATCTGCATAACGCAGGTTGTTGAGTTCTTCCAACCCTGATGCCGCATTCCTCCTCATAGAGCACAATCTCCAAGATGATGATCTGTTCCACATTTAGGTTGGAAAGGGATGGAGAGAAGATGCATCCCTGGCATACAGCTTTCCTGATTTTGAACCATGAAGTGTTTCTATGCTCTATTCTGACAAGTGCCTCCTGGTTCGAGTATAGTTTTCACATAAGCACAATCAAGTGTTATGGGTTTCCCATTCTTCTCAGAGTTAGCCAGTTTGTTATGATCCACAGAGTCAATGCTTTTGCATAGTCACTGAAACACGGAAATTCCTCTGGTACTCTCTGCTTTCAGCTAAGATCCATCTAACATTAGCACTAATGTCCCTCCTGCCACAGCCTCTTCTAAACTGAGTCTGCACATCTGGCAGTTCTCTGTTGGTGTGCTGTTCCAGTAATTTTTGGATAATTTTCAGCAAGATCTTGCTTGCATGTGATATTATATTGTTCAATAATTTCCACACTCTGTTGGGTCACCTTTTTTTGGAATGGGAATAAATATGGATCTCTTCCAGTCAATTGGGCAGCTGGTTGTCCTTCAGATTTCTTGGCATAACCTGATGAGGCCATTCAGGGCAGCATGTGTTTGTTGAAATATCTCAACTGGTATGCCATTAATTCTTGGGGCCTGGATTTTTGCCAATTGCTTGAGAGCAGCTTGAGCTTCCTCCTTCATCACCATAGGCTTTTGATCCTTTGTTTCATGAAACTCTTTGGTGTCAGTCAATTTCCTCTGTTATAGTGACTATGTACTCTTTTCATCTTTTGATATTCTCAGTCATTCAGCATTCTGCACACAGCATCTTTAAGTATTGCAACTCAAGGCTTGAGCTCAGCAAATGGTCAGTGAGTTTGTCCCTTTTGATTTTGACTGCAGCTCTTTGCAACACTTCATTATACTTTGCTTTGTCTTTCTGTGCTGCCCTTTGAAATCTTCTGTTTAGCTCCTTCACATCTTGATTTCTTCCCTTTTCTTTGGCTTCTCAGTACTCTAGTGCAATATTCAGAGTCTACTGTATCCATTTTGGTCTTTCCTTCTTCCTCTGTCTTTATAATGACCCTTTGCCTTCTTCATAGATGATATACTTGATATCCTCCTACAGTTTATATGATCTTCTCTTGTTAGTATTCAAGGCCTCAAATCTTCCTGAGATGGTCTTTAAATTCAGGAGGGATAGACTCAAGGTCAAACTTTGGTTCTTGGGGATTTGATTTTATATTCTTTAGCTTCAGTTTGAACTTGCATACAAGTAGTTGATCTGATCCACAATTGGCACATGGTCTAGTTTTCATGGCTGATACTAAGCTTCTTAAATCATTTTTCCCACTCATGTAATCAGTCTAATTCCTTTGTAGACCATTAGGTGAGGTCTATGTGTATAGTCACCTGTGTTTCTTATAAAAGGTATTTGCCATAAAAAAAATCGATTGTACAGAATTCTATCATTCTGTATCCAGACTCATTTCTGTCACCAAGTCAATGTTTCCCTACTACTGATCCTTCTTCCTTATTCCCAACTTATGCATTTCAGTCACCATTACTAATGTATCTTGGTTGCATGTTCAATTGATATCCAATTGCAACAGTTGGATGGTCGAACTCCTTAATTTTCTATCACAGTACTAGTGAGATAATTCTGGATGATCATGTTTTGGGCTCTTTAAAAACTTTTTGTCTGGATGAGATGTTCAGGATAGCTGATTTGTGTCGTGTGAGTAGGATTAATCAAGGGTTGAAAGTTGAGCTTGGGACTTCAAAGTCACAGCTCAATTGCATCGCATAAAAGATATCAAAGTTTACAACTGTGCCTTGGAATAAAACCTATGTCTTGCAGTTAACAGAGCTGAGTTTTCTAATAACCAAAGTATAAATCTTGTAAGAATGGCTGAATTGTGACACCAACTCAAGTGCCAACTTTGTTGCTAAAGTAAAGTTAACATGAATGGGGTTTGAAGTGAGGGCCTTGATTTAGAAGTAGCAGGATTCTGAAACTTGAAATGGGGACACAAGAGCAGAAAACTGGGATGCTGGAAACACTGAGGTTCCACATTCTGAACCAGACCTAACCAAAACAACCCTCCCTCTCCCACCTGATAATCTCATCCAGTAACAGTTAAACTTTGAGTTCGTATGATTTCTCATGTCCAGAACCTGGGACTTGTCTTAAGACAAATCTTTTCAAGGCCTTGTTGGAAACTCCCAAGAAACATGCCCAAGATTTAATTTTGCTTCTAAACCTACAACTAGAATTAATTCCTAAGGATTCCCAAAAGGTGAAATATAAATTGTGACCCTGCTCAAGTTTTCTCTAGTACATGGAAACAGAAATATGGAGAATACATATGGGGATGGCTAATGAAGGGTGTGGAATAATGAGTAAGGAACATAAAATTAGATCAGTATGAATTTTATTTGGGCCAGTAAATGTAGTCTTTTATTCAATGTTTAAATCTGAGAGGTTTAAGGATCAAATCGTCTATTGTGGTGGGCTGTCGAGGCGGAAACAACTCATAGTTGACCATCCAGTGGGTTTCCAGAGGCAGTTAATCACATCGGAGGAGATTGCACATCCTTCTCCTACGGAGCACCTAGTGGATTTGAACATCGTATGCCTTTGAAATTGTAGCACAGCTTCTTACCATTCGGCAACCAGAGTTCCAGATCAAACAAAGGATCAAATAGTCTATTAAACTCCCTAATACATAATTCATGTGGAAACTTATACTAAGTTGAAGCACCAGATCTGCATTGGTACAACATAGAAAGTCTCTAGAAAAACTGGCATGCTAACAACAGCTCCCCCATACAGAAAGAAAATCTTCCAGAGAGAATTGATTTAGATAAATTTGTGAAGGAAGTCCTGAGGATCATGATCTCTGAACTGGTTCGCTTTCCCCCCTAAGCTCAACTATTGGAAATAGCTGCTGTCTTCAAGTTCTCCTCTGGCCTGATGACCTGATGGTAATAAGTACCATTTCTGATTCTTCTTCTTCCAGAGTCCTGCTCCTTGCCAGCTGAGCCACATGCTGTAGAGAAGTTCAGCTGACAAAGAAAATGTGGTTCCTTTAGGCCTTGCCTCTGTTTTATGGTCCATAAACTCATAACATTTAACTGTCCTCATACCATTTGAGGCTTGTTCGCAGGTGTAAAACCAGCATGTTTAGGGTAGAATAGTTTATATGGATATTAGTGAACTTTGTTTCTAGTTTCAGTTGTTATAAAAATGCTGTTATGAACACTAGGGATAAGATTGGTTCACCACTTGGTAGATTCATACTGTCTGTGTGTGACTGACTTACAAGGAAGTGGAAACCTCCCAGTCACCTGGGAAGGAACAGGTATGAGGCAAGTCCAGAGCTTGGCCTCGGTCGCCAAGATTAGTCTGAAGTTTTCTTGCATTCTGACTCAGTGGTCCTTGTTTCCTGTGCCTGGTGTGTGCAGAGAATCATGTTTAATGACCAGGTGAATGTTTTTTCTTCTCACTGACACTAAATGCCCTTCTGAGATGTTCCATAGGCAATCAGTACAGATTGTGTGGGATTTCTTTGCTTCTCTCCTCTGGCTATGTTGCTGGCAGTGGAACATTATCTGCTCTGTGCTTCTCGAATGAACACTCACCATCTTTCTCCAAGGCTGACAAATGGGTCTGAGTGTGGGTCTCCTTCCTCAAGGGTGGGCATTTTCTCTGGTTGAGACAGATCTGTTCCTTGATGTATCTCCACTGGAATTAATAACCTTCACAGTGCAAATGAGTTGAGGCCTTAACATTTAGGCTCTGGCAGTAAAATAAGTTTGGTGCCCATTGTCCTCATGGGGTGGCACTCAGACTTGGATTTTGCCTCCTCCCTTGGCTGGTTTTCTAGTAGTTCTTAGCTGTATTCTTTCTGAGGAAGCATTGTCCCTCAGCCCATCCTCTGACCATAGTGGTTTGGGGCAAGAGAAACCTGTTCTGCCTAATGATATCTGGTCCCCTTGACTTACCCTGTTTCTCCTTGAGATCTTGTTTTAATCATACTTCTTGTTAAGTGCCGTTGAGTAGGAGGAGACTCATAGCAACCCTGCAAATGAATGTCCTGGACATTGGTATAACTTTCGTCCTTGCTCCAGGTTCATAGGGTTTCCAGAGGCAAGCTATTACAGAAGTGGATACCACTCCTGCTTCCAAGCTTGTTTTAATCAGGGAGCTCCACCAAACAGCATACTATCAATCAGAAGACTCAGGTCAATGTAATCGTAAGTGTTCATCCAGTTATCCGTGGTTAGTTCCCCAATTTCTCTATGGGCTTTTGGGTTGGGTGAAAAAAGTTTGCTAGAAGGTCCTACAGAGACTCAGATGCATCAGGGAATGACTCACATGACTGGAGGCTGGGTTTTTTTCCCACAGAAACTGGCAATAGGCAGGCTGATTGCTGCTGAATGTTGGAGCACTGTTGCACTGCCAAGTCTGTGTTGGGTTTTCACACACATCCCAGTGTTAAGAGTACTCTAATATTGATCCTCTAGCTGTTGCTGATTTGCAAGACTCTGTCCACAATTAAGGTAGTTGGAGATCTCAGGGGCCTAAGGTAATGGCTGTTATTTGCCATCGAGTTGCCTGAGACTCATAGTGACCCTCTGTATATCTGTTCAGAACCCTGCCCTATTCCAAGCCAATCTGTCTCCAACTGACCTAATCCCATTGCTCCAGTCACTGAGTCAATTTCTCTCATCCTGGATCTCCTGTGTTGTCCCGCTACCCTTCTAAGTATGACGCCCCTTTCCAAGTATTGGACTTTCCTGGCCACATGCCCAAATTATGTGGATTTTCAAAATCTTTGCCTCTAGGGAGCAGCTTAGTTTCACCCTCTTCAGGCAGACCTGTTTGTTCTCCTAGTAGTCCACAGAATGTTCAACACACTTCTCCAGCACCACAACTAAAAGGCATCAATCCTTCTATCATCCTTAGTCACTGTGCAGCTCTGATAGAGAGCAAGTAACTGCAAAGACCATGGCCTGGATCAAGTGCACCTTTGTCTCCAGAGCAACATAGTTCCTTTTTAAAATTCTAGAGAGGTCCCTGACAGTAGACATTCCCAATACAATTCATCTTTTGATTTCCTGACTGGTGGTGCCAAGAGTGTTTGTTAATTTCAGCTTGCTTGGTTCCACAATCTTCTCCATCTCTTCTCCATTCTGAAGCTGCCAATTGGCCCAGTAGTGAGAACCTCTGTTTTCTTGATGTTGAGTAAACAGGGAAACACTACATGATTCAGGATTGGGGAAGCTGTGTATCAGGGATGCATCCTATCTCCATAACTTTTCAATCTGTATGCAGAACAGATCATTTGGGAGGCTGGGCTCTATGAAAAGGAAAGTGGCATGTAGATTGGAGGAAGACTCACCAACAACCTGCGTTATGCAGATGACACAACTTTGCTGCTGAAACTGACCGCTCAGGAAGGATTTATGGCCTTGGAAACCCCAGGGAGAGTTCATTAGGAGTCAGAACTGACTTGATAGGGATTTTCACGATCTACTTATGTTCATTCATTGGCGTTTAGTCAGATCCCACTTCTAGTGGGCCTCTCATTGGCTTTCTAAGGGTGTCCATCATCCAGGAGGAGATTGCCTGTCTTTCTCCTGTAGAACAGCTGGTGAATCTGAACCAGCACATCTATATATATATGGAGATAGACAATCAAGGAAGTTTATATGCTTGTAGAGACTGGTAAGTCCCAGGTCTGTGGGTCAGACTCCAGGAGCAAAGTATCTGGGGAGCTAAGGAGTCCAAGTCCTCAGCAGGAAGCATCAGACCACAGGCTTTGGAGGCTAATGGGTCTCAAGTTGGCCAGCTGGTCAAAGACTTCAGGGTCAAATCTATAAATCAGGAGTCAGATGCAGGAACTGACAAAAGATCTAGCTTTCCCAGAGTTCCTATATATCTATATATTCAATGCAAACTATATCCCTATTCTCATCTTCATTAGATCACACTGCTCACATATTTATGCAACCACCACTGGTTCTAATTATCACAGAAGTTGGAGTTACTATATATGGGATAGATCCTTTCTTTGCCTTCAGTACAATGTCAAGGCTTAAGTTGTTCTACTGGCCTGAGCTAGCTCTGAAACTGGTGTGATGTTAGAAGTAACCTTACAAACATGATTTTCCCCTATCAGTAGATCATTAAAGTGTTCCCATCAGTTAGGCAAGGTTGAATTGAAATGTGGTGATAAGCAGAGGAAATACTTCCACAAAGAGGGCTAATACAATTTGTTGTTCCCGAGGCTAAGGGGCTATCTTCTATAAGTCACAGCTGGTGACCAAAGCTTCCTGGGGTGGAGGTAACCCCTGCTCAGGCAGGTCTAGGGTGGTGCTGGGCGAGTCCAGATGGGGAGGGAGGCTCTCAGCCCTAGCAGCCCCCTACCCCACTCCCAGTGCATACGCTTGATTTGGCCCACTTGGAACTTGATTTTGTGGACCTGCCAATGTGGTTGGTCCCAAAGTTGGTGTCTGTGTCTGGACACAGCACAGGTTCTCCCAACTTGGCTTCTCCCACTTGGCAAGCAGGCTCTTGTTGGTGTAGCCCTCTTTGATGCAGTGCTTGTACAGCTCTCTGCTGATGGCCTTAGGCTTATAAAAAAGTTCGAAGATGTTTCAGTTTTTCTGGTGGTGGGTTCTAAAGATAGGCCACAATGACTCTACCTTTCTCATGCAGCTCCATTTTCACTTCTTTCATTGTTAGATCCAATTCCTCCAGGGTTGTTGGTTCAATCAACTCCCAGCCATCTGGGAAAGCCTTCTGGTTCATTCTGACTTTGGGCAAAATGAAATTATAAGAGCTAGACAAAGTTATTAATAGTTTGACTAGTCCCTTTAAGACAGAGGTTAATATTTCTATTCCAAGCTGCTGCTCGACTCCATTTTATCTCATTTTAATTATTCCTCCTACTTTTGGTCTTGAGTTTTGTTGGAAATTCTCACACACACAAAAAAAAAACCCACCAAAAAACCAAAAAACAAAATCACAGACATTAGGTAAGTGGCCCATACAATTGTCAATGATATAGGCCCGTGTATGTGGTCACAAACATTAATGAACAATGGAATCTAAGAGCCAGGAGGCTGAGGCTGGTGGCTGGGTCAAGTTAGAGGAAGTGCCCCTAACAAAGTTGAGCTTCTCTTACACAAGATCTCAGAGCTGTAACCCATACTCACAAGTGAAGAGTAGGGACTTGAGTAATACCTTTTAGTAAGGAGTTGGGTTTTATCTTACTCTAATTGTCTCTACTTAATAACTCATCCTTAAATAAGAACTTAAGCATAAACAAAAACTATTACAAGGCAGAAGACTATAGATGGAAGGGCCATATTACTACATTCATTGTACCACAAGCCACCAGCCCTGGCCCTTCAGCCATTAAGTATAAAAGGACTAAAGGTTACCTTGCCCCTTATAATCATTTTACACATCTATAACCATCATTATCACACTTTCAGTAGGGCAAAGCAAGTATTGCCTAAAGGTAGACTCACAGCTTTCTTTTAAAGAAGCATTTAATAGTCACCAAGTACACTTTGTTTTGTTTTTTAAAGTAAGTTCTTTTTCTTTTTTTCAGGTTTTTTTTATTACATTTTATTAGTTTTAATGAACATTTACAGGGATTTTGGGTTTTTATTCCTTCATTACTGCACCATTCTCTCTACCCTCCTCCCCAGTTTGTTCTTCTTCCCCGCCATCCGAATGTCTGTTTTAATTGTCCAATTGCCACAGTGCTTGTCAAAGTCAGTTCTGATTAATCTCCTTTGTTGGTGTG
>NW_006399824.1:1725517-1726016 GCF_000299155.1 Elephantulus edwardii | reverse complement strand
AGCAGAGAATACCAGAAGAATGTCTATCTGTGTTTCATTGATTATGCGTGGATCATAACAAACTGTGGCTGACTCTGAGAAGAATGGGAATCCCAGAACATTTAATCGTGCTAATGTGAAACCTATACTTGGACCAAAATGCAGTAGTCAGAACAGGGCAGGACAACACTGAACGGTTCAAAATTGGGAAGGGTATGCGCCAGGGATGTGTCCTATCTCCATACCTTTTCAACCTGTATGCAGATTATCCGAGAGGCTGGGCTCTATGAGGAGACACGTGGCATTAGGATTGGTGAAAGATCTATCAACAATCTGCGTTATGCAGATGACACAATCTTGCTCGCTGAAACTGAGGAGGACCTCATGCACTTGCTGCACAGGGTCAAGGACTGCAGCTCAATGTCAAGACAAAGATTCTCACCACTGGACCAATTGGTAGCATCAGGATGGATGGCAAAGAGATTGAGATTGTTCACAGCTTCAGTTTGCTCGGCTCCAC
>NW_006399824.1:1711036-1725417 GCF_000299155.1 Elephantulus edwardii | reverse complement strand
CAGTGTAGTAGGATTTGAAATCAGGGAGTGAGATACCTCCTACCGTTCTTCTATTCTTAAGGAGTGCTTTGCTTATTCGGGGCTTTTTTTCCATTCCATACGAAATTGGAGATTGCCTTTTCCATCTCATCGAAGAATGGGATTGGTATTTGTATTGGGATTGCATTAAACGTGTAAATTGCTTTTGGTAGTATTGCCATTTTCACAACATTGAGTCTTCCTATCTATGAGCAAGGGATATTCTTCCACTTTTCAAGATCTTTTTGTTTCTTGTAGTAATGTTTTGTAATTTTACCAAGTACACTTTGGTAAACAAACTTCAGAACATTTTATCTTATGCCATCAAATTTTCTATTTATTTGACCTCTGATAAAACTTAACCAGATGAGGTTATTTCTTTGCTCTGTCTCTTAAATATCAACATACTGTTAGATTCCCCCACTGCATAACCAATTTAATCATCCCTTTACCTTCACTTTTATTTCTCCTTCCTTTTGTCATTTATGTTTTACTCTGACAAGACCAGTCTGACGAGTGCTCCTCTGTAGTCCATTCCCATTCATGTTGGGTAGGGTTACATAGGGACAACACTAGTCAACTATACCAACCACTAGTCAAAACAATAGTATTCACTATTAACCCCATCTTTGTTTTCATTTTGTCACTCAGATTTTGTATAGTTAAGTGCTATTGATCCATGGCTTTAATCACATCTCATCAAGTATACATGGCACTTTGCCTATTCTCTCACCATCCATTCTTTGACCACTAAGCTCTCCTGCCCTAGCTTTTTCTCCCCCTCCCCCTTCTTACTCCTTTCCTTCATCTTAGTTTCCCAAGTTGGAATAAAAGTACAGACCATCCCATGAGGCCCTTGGGAATTCTTGTGTACATATATAAGGGTACGGTTAACATTGGTTCACTTGGGGATCACTCCTTTCTCCCACAAGGACAGTTGATCTTTGGACTGCAACATCTGGCAATGAAAACGTTTCAGATGATATGGAACTTTAGAATACTAGCACCCTCCCCTACCATCTTCCCCAAACCCCGAGAATCATCCAAGTGCAGTGGGGACCACCCCACCCCATGCCTCCGCGTTGAGTGTGAGCACACACTCATGAAGGAGTGTAAGCCCTTATCTCCCATTTTAGATACAAATGTTACAATTGCCATTTCAAATTTTCTATAAAGCCAGTACTCTGAAGATAAATGAACCGTGTACCATGTTGCATATTATGTTTTTGACCCACTGCTATTTTTTTTGTAAAGTGTGTTCTTTGCCTTGGAAGACAAACAGATAGCTTAAACTGCTATAGTTTCTTTTGCTCCAATATTTCAATAGGTTTTCTTTAGTTTGGTATTGCATCTTACATTTGAATCTGTTACCCAATATGCATAGCACAACCCAGAGTAAACATTCCTATGAGGACTCATTTGTAACCATCCAGTGTCACTATTGCAGTAGACTCAGCTTTATTAAGCAGATCTGCTAAATACGCTATGAGGTTGTTCATAAGGCACTGTCTATGTGGCAAGGGGCTCTGCATCTTCTGTGGGGGCTCCAGGCTCAGACCAATGAGGAAAAGAGGCCACTTGTTCAAAGATAAAGTGATTACCATCCCTGCATTCCTAAAGTGGCTTATTCTTGTATGAAACTTCATTCTATCATGAAACTATTTTGCCTACCACCTTTTAAAGTTTTAATCTAACGTCAAGAAATGGGTATTTCCAGTCTTATAACTTTGTATCTTACAATTGATACAATCCAAAGAATGTCCAATAATAGATCTCATTCAGATGATGTAGATTATGTAAGAGTATCAGGAAACTTTTTAGTCCAGAATTCTCATGGTAACAGTAGGGACTCTAAGTCTTTGCCGTTAGGTCCAGTTTCCATAAGCATGGGTGGCAGGTACTTAAAGAATCATGTCTGCATGTGGGTTATAAGGACCTGGAGAGTACTTTCTGCAATTCAGACAAAGCCTGCTGTTGCTCAACCCCCATTCAAATGCTTATTTATTCTGAATGGCTTTATGGACTATTACCAAATGAGGACTCGTATCCCACATTCTGAAACAAAGTCCAAATAAACCAAATGTTGGGCTACCTGCTTAGTCTTCACAACAGGTTGTGACAGCAACTTATTCTTGGTTGTCTGGGAAATGTCATTGGTGCTTCTTGTTCAAGTTATTCTCAACAAGTCACTGAGCAGAAGTCTGGATTTTTGACATATCTTTCAACCAGCCTCTGTTGGTCATATAGGCAACCACTGCTTCAAACATCCAAACATGTACAATTACACTTGATATCAGGACCACGTCCAAGTCTGCTCTAACCCAGCTGACAGTTGACAAAGTCAAATAATTCTGTAGTCACACTGTAAAGGAAAGCTAAGGTCCTTGCCACATGAATGCAAATTGTTTACTTTTGGAGTCAAGAGAGTCACCTGTCTCCTTTAATCGGCTGCATTTCCTGCACTTCAAATGTCTAGAAAAGCTCAAGTACATGTGGAACCACTGTATTTAGACCTTACTGGTCTACTGTTAACTTCAACAAACCATCTGCCTATTTCACAGGCCATGCAAGGCTGTTTTATAGACAGTTTGTAAGCACCAATAACAACTCCAGATTTTAAGCAATCTTTGGTCAAGACAGTAACCTCATTTGGTCTATCAGGTATCCTACACTTTCAAATGAACACCCACAGTAAATTTGGGAAATTTTATTCCCATTGAGATGTCCAGTCTGTATTGGCCAAAGGGCCGATTTACATGCAGCTTTACAATCAGATGGAGGTATTATTCCCCACTTAGACATAGCGCAGATACATTCAGGTAAGGAGATGAAACCACCTCACACATCTTTTTAAACCTTTCAGCTTACTCAGACTTTCCTTAGTCCCATCAACAATTGCATGTTTATATTCCCCATGTAAATTCAGGCATCAAGATTTTATCCACAGAGTCTGGAATTACAGTGTATTAAGGTTGGGAGGGGAGAAAAGTTTAAACAATGAGTGAATGGAAATCCAAAGTCTCTAAATTATCATTGAAATTTAAAAGAAAAGTTATTTTCAACTAATAAATAAATCATTGAAAATTTAAAAAAAAATCTTGTGTACAGATACTCCAAGAAACTTCCCCACTTTCAGGTCATTGTACCCCTCATATGTACATGATGGCCTGAAGTTCCCTGCCGGGGTTGGACAAGACCCTGGTCCCCTTGTCAAGGAATATGTGAAGCAACTAGCTCAGCTGCCTAAGTGTTCGTAGGTGGGACTTCTGCCTCACGTAACTGACTACAATAGCTGCTTTAACCAGTTTCTAATCTCATCAAGAAACCTAAGAATTTGCTGCTGCAGCAGCCTCCCAGGCATGGCCCAGGGCTTCATTGCACTATGGCAGTGACACAGCATAGCATAACACCTTGGACTTGACACTTGGTGCTGATGGCAAAACCATTCTAAATGGTCTCCGGCACATTTTCCAGGAGCAGGGTATGACGGAATCGGTGCACCCCTGCCAGGACCATGGCTACTTAGCCATGTACACCAACACAAATGGCAACTTTGCTAGTTTTTGTGGGGTTTTTTTTTAAGGTGTGCACTTTTTCAACTGGTCTCAAGTCAATGTACAGGCAAAGCCCTGGTTGCCTCTTCATCTTAGCCACCCCAGGGAGACCAAAAACCTTCATATTTCTAGAGTTGGGGGAAGGGCAATGCCCCAAAAGAGTAGGGCCTCTAATGGCTGACTATTGAAAAAAAAAAAAAAAAAAAAAACCAAAACATTAAAGAACAAGTATTAAGGAAGTTTCAAATAAAATGTGAATTAGATACAATTTACGCGAAAAGCAATGTTCCCTGCTACCCCTGTCCATGCGTGGACCCGGGTGAGGAACTGGGCTCTTCTGCTTAGGAGAAGGTAGAGGCTTTTGGAGATGCAGGAGTTTTCTGTCATATCGCCCTATTGCAATTATTTGGTTTGACAATTTAAAAAAGAACAAGGCACAATCAAAGTCCTGGGCCACACTGGAGAACTGGGGGGATTCTCACTCTACACCAACTTCTGTCACCCTCATCATTCGTTTTTAAATCCTGACTCAAGTGCAAAAAGAAAAAAAAAGAAATTAAAATATTTTAAAGAAAAACCAACAAGTAAAGCCATGCCAATTCTCATCTCCTTTTTTCCTGAGCAAGTTAGGTGGGTTTTGTGTTTTGTTTTTTTTTATCAAGGAAGGGTATAACGCAACTTAACAGTCTGCCTAGAAGCATTTGCGGTGGACGATGGAGGAGCCAGACTCTTCCTTTTGCTGATCCACATCTGCTGGAAGGTGGACAGGGCGGCCAGGATGGAGCCGCAGATCCACACGGATCTCAGGAGGAGCGATGATCTTGATCTTTTTCGTGCTGGGGGCCAGCACTGTGATCTTCTGCATCCTATCAGCGGTGCTTGGGTACATGGTGGTCCCACCGGACAGCACTGTGTTGGCGTAGAGATCCTTGTGGATGTCAACATCACACTTCACGATGGAGCTGAAGGTAGTTTTGTGGATGCCACCAGCCTCCATGTCCAGGAAGGAGGGTGGGAAGAGTGCCTCAGGGCAGTGGACACGCTCATTGCCGATGTGATGACCTGCCCATCGGGCAGCTTGGAGCTCTTCTCCAAGGAGGATGAGGAAGCCACCATGGTGGCCTCTCCTGCTCCAAGTCCAGTGTAACAGCACAGAGTTTCAACTTCAAGTCATGCACACTTTCCCACTCAGCCGAGGTGGTGAAGCTGTAGCCTCGCTGGGTGAGGATCTTCATGAGGTAGTCGGTCAGGTCCTGGTCAGCCAGGTCCAGACGCAGGATGGCATGGGGGAGGGAGTACCCCTCATAGATGGGCACAGTGTGAGTGACCCCATCGCTGAAATCCATCATGATGCTGTGGCCTGGCCAGAGGCATACAGGGACAGCACAGACTGGATGGAGACATACATGGCAGGGGTGTTGAAGGTCTCGAACATGATCTGGGTCATCTTTTCCCAGTTAGCCTTGCAGTTCAGGGGGGTCTCTGTCAGGAGCACAGGGTGCTCTTCGGAGGCCACATGCAGCTTGTTGTAGAGGGTGTGGTGCCAGATCTTCTCCAGGTTGTCCCAGTTGGTGACAGTGCTGTGCTCGATGGGGTACTTGAGGGTCAAGATGCCTCTCTTGCTCTGGGCTTCATCCCCCACGTGGGAGTCCTTCTGGCCAAGCCCACCATCATGTCCTGGTGCTGAGGGAGCCCCACGATGGAGAAGACAGCCTGGGGGGGCGTTTTCACCCATGAAGCTGGCCTTGCACATGCTGGAGCCTTGTTGACCATGAGCGCAGCGGTATCATCCGTGGTGAGCTGGGGGTGGCGGGGGTGAACCGGCGGTGAGGACTGCTGAGAGGCCTGTGCTGCAGGGCAGAAGGCTTTAACTTTGCCAGTTTGAAAATCCTCCCCCATGGATTGGTGTTGTTGGACCTTCAGAGTTACAACAAAGATGCCGAAAGCAAAGAAACTGACAGTCTTTAATAAAAATAAAAATGAGTCCAGACAATGCTGTGAGGGTGAAGCAATTATCACCCCTAGTTCAAGGAGGGGCCATGGACGGCACTGAACTCCTAATATGTGATTTGTGTCACTTCATATTACTGTGTGGGCTCCCTTTACCCATTCTGTTTTGCTTTTGCAGACTTTTAATTTCCATGTTTGGAGAAGGAACTGTCATTTGGTTCCTGAGGAAAAGTCCTTTTAAAAAATTTGAGATTAAAGATTTGGTGCTCACAACAGTTCAGGAAAAATGAACTTAGCTCCCCATTAAAGTTACAAAAGGGGGGGACCCTAAGATTTCTCATTCATTTACTCCCGTTTTTCTAAAGCCATACTTAACACTGTCTGGACTCTTGCAGTAAATTCTCCTATTCTTACAATTTCATGAACAATTTCCTTTACAATGATTAGCATAAGACAAGTTCCTAGAAGGCAGAGGTTAACGGTGTTCCACATGTCCAAACTGCTGTGCCCTCCACCATCCAAAGTTCTTCCTTCAGGCCTCCCACGGCTACCTATGCATTTGAATTCCACGGTTTGCTACAAGGTCTCACAGAAACGCAAAAACCATCCACAATTGTGGATGTAGGCAGATGACACCGATGGTCCAAGAGATTGGACAACAATGAGCTGAGTGCCTGTAGGCTGGGGTTGTTTGTCAGTGTCCTCTTCAAAGAAGACTGTGTTTTCCTACAATGTCTCAGACTTATAAGCCACACCCAAAGGAGAATTGAAGGTAGTGGTGTATAGAATAATTTCTGGTAGGGTCTAGGTTGTCTCCCACCCTCATCCTATCCCATAACTTACCCTTGAATGGGGTCTTAAGACAAAAAGGTTAGAGTCCCAAGATGAAAGGCTATGGATGGAAGGGTCATATTATTTCATTCATTGTACCACAAGCCACCCCCACACCCCCAGCCCTTCCGGCCATTGATCCTTTCATACTCAAAAAGGTTACTTTTACCCTTACAATATACACAATCAGAAACAATCATGATTACACCTTCAGCAGGGTCAAGTATTACCTGAAGGTAGACTTACAACTTATTGAAATATTTAATAGTCATCAAGTACATTTGGTTAAACTAAAACATTCTTTTGTTGTCAAATTTGTTTAATCTTTATTTTTTGGCATCTGATAAAAGACTGAATAAGGAAATAACTTCATTTTAAGTACCAACATGTTCGATTCCCCACTGCATAACCAATTCCATCATCTTTACCTTCACTTTTATTTCTTTCCTTTTGTCATTTATGTTTACTCAAACTTTTCCACCTTGGGAAGGGATATCAGGCTCAGCCACCATGCCAGGCCACATTGCAGGTAGCAAGACCAGTCTGGCAGTGCTTCCCCTTTAGTCCATTCCCATTCACGGTGGGCAGGGTTATGTAGGGACAACAATAGTATATTATCTTGACCAATATGCAAGATCATAATTATTCACTGTTAAATTTTTAAAGTTGTTTTGTATACAAGCATCCATGTGTTGTGCCTTAAATATTTACATACTATTGATCCATAGCTTTTATCACCACATCTTGTCTAAGGTCCTTCCCTTCCTCCTCCTCTTCACCTTCGTTTTCAAAATTGGAATGAAAGCACAATCCATCCCAAGAGGCCCTCGGGAATTCTTGCACACCTATATAAGGGAACTGTTAGAATTCACTTGGGGACCATTCCTGCTTCCCCCTACAGGGACATGTGGTCCTCTAACTGCAACAAGGAAACAACTTCAGGTGATGTGGAAGGAACTTAAGAGAAACACTAGCACCCTCCCCTGTTTCCCCAAACACCCCTGAAAAGCATACACGTGTGAAGGGGACCACCCCATGCTTCCATGTTGAGTGAGCACACTCATGAAGAAGTGTAAGCCAGCCCTTCATGCCAAGATCTCCCATTTCAGAGACAAAATGTTTCACTTTCCCATTCAAATGGTCTGTAAAGCCAGCACTGAGGATAATAAGCAACATGGTACACTGTTCATGTAATATGTTTCCTGACACATTGTTGTAATTTGTTCCTTGCCTTGGAGGAAGTAGAAATTGATGGCCCAACCTACTATAGTTTCTTTTGTTCCAATGTTCCAATAGGTTTTGTTTTGGACTTGGCATTTGGTTGTTTTGATGGCTTTTTTTCCTTGAACACTTGAATCTGATACAGGAAATGCATAGCCCAGTCCAGAGTCAGTACCTATTCCTTTGAGGAATCCGTTTCATTGTTGCAATAGGTCGAATATAATTGACTCAGCTTTGTGCAGGAACTTCCTCTAAGGGAATTTGCCCCATAGTCATCAGCATAATCTCTTGATGGCAAAAAGTGGGTTAATTTGGCCTTTAGTGCCTCAGAGAGTGTAAGAGGTATTTGCTGGTTTCAGCTCTTGTCTGTATCACTCCAGCTGCACCATGCAGCTTTTTTCATGAGCCCAGTTCACCCCACCATGGGAGCACACTACCATGTCCACACACTGATTTCCAGTCACCTCTGATCCAGGGCAAGGGTTGCGATGAACATCAACATGTCTAATTTTAATGTCCTCTCAATTCCCAGATGACTGTCCACAGGTCCATGCCTCACTCCAGAGTCACCTGCAATTTTCTGTTGTCCACTAGCTAGATCCTATTAGCCAAGCTATTAGCCACTGCCCATGAATCAGGAAAAATCCTCCAGTATGGACTCACCACTGCCTAGTTTTTCCATCATGACTAGGAAGACAGCACGCAATTCAGCCCATCAAGTTGGACTGTTCATTCTTCAGGACCTTTCATCTACTGGTCTTAAGGCAGCAACTTTCCCCATCACATGTTGCCCATGTTCTAGGAAACTGCCATCTCAGAACCAAGCAGCCATCTGAACAGCACGGGGTTGTTCACAGTGCCCTGTCCATATGGCAATGGGCTCTGGCAACTTCTGTGGTAGAGTCAGGGTAGGACCAATGGACGAAGAGGTAATTGTTTAAAGATACTGTGGGTACATCACTGCATTCCTTCAGTGACTTGTTCCTGCATAAAACTTCCCATTCTATCATGCAAATATCTGGGGCACCACCTTTTAAAAAGTTTTCCAGATATCCAAGATACGGGTATTTTTTAGTTTTATAATTTTATGCCCTGTCATTCATGCAGTCCAAACAACAGATTGAATTCAGATGTTGTACATCAGGAAAACTAGTCTAGAATCTTCACGGGAACTGCAGGGCAGCTTTATCAAGTGTTTGTCTCCAAGTCCAGTTTCTATAAACACAGGTGGCAAATATTTCCAGAATGATGCCTGAAGGTGCGTTATCAGGTCCTGGAGGCCAGGGGACTACTTTGTGCAGTTTAGACAAAGCCTACCGTTGCTTGGAGGCCATTCAAAATGCAGTTTTCTTCTGAATGGCTTCATGGAATATTACCAGTGTTTCAAAAGGTGGGATATAAGTCCTTTGAAGTCCAAATACATCAAATGATGGGCCACCTGCTTAGACTTCAGAGCAGATTCTGACAGCAACTTATTCTTGGTTGCCTGTAAAATGTCACTGGCAATTCTTGCCCAGATTATTCCCAAGCAGAAGCCTGGATTTTTGCCAGATTTCTCATCTAGCCTCTGTTGGTCATAAAGGAACCACTGTTTCAAATCATTCCTTGCCTCTTCTTCAGGGTTTGATATTAACATGAGTTTATCATGTTATACAATTATACTGGCTAACAGGACCAAGTCCAGGTCTCCTCTAACCAGATTCTGGCAGTTGGCTGACAAATCCAAGTTAACTGTGGAGTTACACTGTAAAGGAAAAGCCAAGATCCTTCCTACACCAATGCTAGTTGTAGGTAACTGCTTTCCAAGTTTGGAATTCAGGTAAAGTTATTTGCAAGCTCACTCACCGAGTATGGATCTCCTTTTATCGGCTGCATTTTCTGCACCTCTGTTACTATGTCTGGAATTGCTGAAGCCACAAGTGGTTGCTGTGTACCATTGAGTAGGAACTGATCCATAGCTGGTTTTCAGAAGCATTTAATTGAATGGTAAGAGATTGCCCATCTTTCTCCCACAGAACAGCTGATTCAAACCGTGCAGCTTCTTACCACTAGGCCACCAATGGAACCACTGTCAGATCTCCGTGGTCTGCTGTTAATTGCAACAAACCATCTACCTTTTTCAAAGGTCATACAAGTCTGTTTTGCAGAGACTTTTGTCAGCACCAACAGCTCCAGCTTTTAAGCAATCTGATCAAGGCAGTTATCTCCTTTGGTCTACCAGATATCCTACATTTCAAATAAACACACAGTTGATTGCCTTTGAGTTGAGCATGACTCAGTGACCCTATTTGTTCAGTGAGCCATGAAAAGTTTCGAAGTTGATTGGATAAAAATTTGAGATCCTTACTGTGTTTTAAACCAAACGCAAATCTACAATGAATTAATACAGTTCTGTTTTGCAGGATCAAATTAAGGCAATAGTTTAACATTTTTACTTATTTGAGAATATGGGTAATCTGAAAGTTAATCCTAGTGACCTTTCAGGGTAATGGTGAGCACTGCCTTTTGGGCAATAATGCTTTTAAATAACCCATCTGTCCACCTGCAGAACTTGGCTTGCCTATTGAAAACCGGCTTCCGGTATCGTAATAAAATGTCTTGATATGAAGGTTTGGAAACAGGAGTGGCATCCACTGGAAACTGACAAATGTCTGTAGTTGTAGAGGGGCTTCAGGCCTTTTGTTCATAGGGTCACTATAAACACGTAGGTTTGGGCAATTTTTTTGGTTCCCATTGAAAAGTCTAATCAGTATTGACATTAAGGGCAGACTTACATGCCTTCAGCTTTATAATCAGGTAAAGGTAGTATTCCCCACTTAGACATCATAGTGTTAATACATTCAGGTAAAGAGATGAAACCACCTGACACATCTTTTACACCTTTCAATTCTTACCCAGACTTAGTGCATTAGAATCTTGTCAAGAAACAATGTATACAAGCTTTCTAAGTAAACCAGTGTAAGATATTTAAAAAAAAATATTTGAGGGAAAAATGTTTTTAAAAGAATCCTATGTTAGGAAGCTTCAAAAAACTTCTCCCCAGCTTTAGGTCCTTGTACCCCTCCTATTTTCATAATGGCCTGAAGTTCCCTGTCGGGGGTTGGACAAGACCCTGGTCCCCTTGTCAAGGAATATGTGAAGCAACTAGCTCAGCTGCCTAAGTGTTCCTAGGTGGGACTTCTGCCTCACGTAACCAACAGCATAATAGCTGCATTAACTAATCAGTTTCTAATCTCATCAAGAAACCCAAAGGATTTGCCTGCTGCAGCAGCCTCCCAGACATGGCCCAGGGCTTCATTGCACTATGGCAGTGGCACAGCACAGCATAACATCTTGGACTTGACACTTGGTGCTGATGGCAAAACCATTCTAAAAGGTCTCCAGCACATTTTCCAGGATCAGGGAATGATGGCATTGGTTGCACCCCTGCCAGGACGATGGCTACTTAGCCATGTACACCAATAAAAAAATGGCAACTTTGCCAGTTTGCAAATCTACCCCATGGATTGGTGTTGCTGGACCTTCAAAGTTACAACAATGATGCCCAAAGCAACAAAGAAACTACAGTCTTAAAAATAAAGACCCGAGTCCAGACAATGCTCTGAATGTGAAACAATTACCACCCCTAGTTTAAGGAGGGGCCATTGACTGCTACTAGCACTGAACTAGTACATGATTTTTGTTATTTCATATTACTGTATGGGCTCCCTTCACCCATTTTGTTATGCTTTTGTAGACTTTCAATTTCCCTGTTTGGAAGAGGAATTGTCATTTGGTTCTCAAGGAAAATTCCTTTTAAAAAATTTTTAGATTAAAGAATTGGTGCTTACAAGACAGAACAGGAAAATGAACTTTGCTCCCATTAAAGTTACAAAGAGGGAAACCCTAAGGTTTCTCATTTTCATTTACTCCCATTTTCCTAAAGCCATACTTAACACTGTCTGGACTCTTACAGTAAATCCTACTATTCTTACATCTATTTCATAAACAATTTCCTTTACAGTGAGTGATTAATTAGTACAAGACAAGTTCCTAAAAGGCAGAGCTTAACAATGTTGCAAGTATCCAAACTGTTATGCCATTCCATCATTCAAAGTTTCTCACTTCAGGCCTCCCGTTTCTATCTGTGCCATTGCTACAAGGTCACACAAAGTCAAAACCATCAGGGCAGTGGCTCACAATTGTGGATGTAGGCTGATGATGTCCATAGTCCGAGAGACTGAAGAACAATGAGCTGAGAGCTTGAAGGCTGCAGTTGTTGGTTGGCAGCTGCTGGCCAGCAGTACACCTATACCAGGTGAAAGCAGTGTCCTCTGCAAACAAGGATTCCGTTTCCTTCCTGCAGTGTCTCAGGCTTACAAGTCACACCCAAAGGAGAACTGAAGGTAGTGACTTACAAAATAACTTCGGGTAGGGTGGGACTTATCTCCCCCCAATGCTGTCTCCTAATAACTTATCCTTGAATGGGGTCTTATGCATAGACAGAGAGGTAAGAGTACCAAAATAATTTGGCCCTCCCATCCATCGTCTTTTCATTGTACTTCAAGCCACTCACTACCCACCCCCGCTGCCCTGGCTCTTTTGGTCATTGTTTCTTTTATACTTAAGGGGTTACATTGCCCCTTACAATCATTTCACACATCCAAAACCATCATTATCACACCTTCATCAGGGCAAATCAAGTATTGTCTCAAGGTGGACTTAGAGCTTTTTGTTGAAAAACAGTCAATAGCCATCAACTATGTTTGGTAAACAAACTTTAGAACAGCTTGGCCATTAACTTTTTGATCTGATAAAATTTAACTAGAAAAGGTAATTTCCTTTTTCTGTCTTAAATATCAAATAATGTTAGATCCCTCCCACCCTCCGTAACTCATTTAGCCATCCTTTTACCTTCACTTTTATTTCTTCCTTCTCTGTCATTTATGTTTGTCCCAACTTTCACCTTGGGAAGGGACATCAGGTTCAGCCGCTGTGCTAGTCCGCATTGTAGGTAGCAAGACCCATCTCGTAAGTGCTTCCCCTTTAGTCGACTCCCATTCATGTAGGGTAGGGTTACATAGGAACAAAACTAATTAACTATCTTAACTGCTAGGCAAAATAAAATTCACCATATACCTTAGTTTTGGTAAGGTAAGATTAATTCAATCAAGCCCTTGAGTATACCTATACCAAGAGGTATAGGTTATGGTTACAATCGTTTGCTTAGGGGATCACTCCTGATTCTACCACCTGTAGCTCAGTCCTTGATCCTGGGACTGCAACATCTGGCAGGGAAGCAATCTCAGATAATCTAAGAAGTAACTAAAGTATCAGCAGCACCCTCCCCTACTCTCCCCACCCACAAGAACATATGAGAAACAGTCCATTGATAGCTTTCCTCTTTCCCTCCACTTCTTGGTCATGTCGAGTGAGACAAATAATGTTAAGTGTGATACAACAAATGACTTATCCTTAATCATAAACAAAGTCTAAAACTATCAAGTTGAAGGCTATGAATGGAAGGGTCATATTCATTCATGGCATTACAGTGTTTCTAAGGGTGACTTGTGCAGACAAAGCAAAGTATGACAACAAAATGTGTGAAGATTTGGAGCACCAAGAGGGATGAACAGTCATTTCTCAAGCTTAAAGAACTGAAGGAGCATTTTCTAAAAAGAATAATCAACCCTCCAGTTGCATGACAAGCATTCTATTGGCAAAATATTCAATGATGCAGATTGGAAAAAAGAATGGCAGAGTCATTGTTTAACAAAAGTAATTTGGGTAAATTGAGCTATTTCAGGAGGTAGCATATAATCAAGAACTAAAGGTACTGTAACAGAAGCTGCACTGAAGATACAGGCCAAAGTGGAAGACTCCAGGAATTGACAGATGATCAGTTGTGTTTCAGCAAACAGATGCAGACCTAGACGTGCTCACTTGTCAACACCAAGAAATTTAGACTACAGCTACCTACCAACTAGAAGAGTTCCATTTTGTGTCTATTCCATTAAAAAGGTTATCCAACAGAGTGTAGAAACTATACATTAATACCTTGCTAAAGACTATCCAAGAATACCTTAACATAAGAGACCGGGAACTCCCAGAAATTGAAGCTGGCTTGAGAAGAGTGAAGCATATCATTGCTGACAACATATGCATTTTGCTTTAGAGCAAAGAACATCAGAAAGATGGTTAGTGGTGTTATAATTCTATAAAACATTCAGCTATGTGGCTCTCAATTACGGCCAACACTAAGAACAAATTCCAGAGCACAACTGTGGTCACGTGGACCTGCATGTTAAGTTCGGAAGCAGTATTTCTGTATAGTCAAGACTATATCCTTTCACCATACGTATTTAATTGCTATACTCAGAACTTGGGACTCTGAAGAATGACCAACAAGATTCAAGACTCAGAAACCTAAATACAGACAATACAATCTTGCTTGCTGAAATTTAAGAGGACTTTATTAAAAATTTTAACTTCCAGTAAGGATTTCTCCTCAAACACAAAGCCAAATTAAGCCCAAAAATAAGTTTTAGTACATCCACTTTCAACTGAAGCTTGAGTAGACAGTAAATTAACTGATTTATTTTCATTGTAGTATCCTAGTTTAAGAATTAAAATTGCAATATATTTTTGGTCTGTTTACTGAGAAAAGTTAACTTTGGGAAGCAATATGGCTCTAATTAAAAGGCGCATTGCCATGGGAAAGTCTGCTGTCAGGGACCTCTCCAAAGTACTGAAGAGCAATGGTGTCTCTCTGGAGACTAAGGTGCGTCTGATACAGGCTATGGTCTTCGCAATCACTTGTTATGCATC